>NW_019726234.1:881357-1147814 GCF_002891405.2 Cryptotermes secundus
TAATAATAATAATAATAATAATAATAATAATAATAATAGGTACTGGTATATCTAGGTCAGATGTAAGGGGAATGGGAAAACTGTGGGTGGAGGGGAAGAAGATAGGTAAGGAAGGATGAGCACGGTATAGAAGTAAAATGAATAAAAATAAAACAAAACAGATAAATAGATAAAGTAATAAAATGGAGGGATGTTATGTGCAAGGGAAAGAAATGAAGTGTGAGGAGAAGGAAGGAACGAACAAAACAAAATAAAGGTACAATATGTAAAATGACAAAAAGTAAGGACAGTTGGAGGGGAGGGGGTATTTTTTTCTTTCTGTCACACTTCTTTTCCTTGAATATCTGGCTTTTTTGTTTTATATTTTTAAATCTGTATTTAGTTTTATTTTATTATCTTACCTCACCCTTTGAATTTATCTGTTGTATTTATCTCCTCCTCCTCCCCCCCACCGGCATCTCAGTCCCCAGTATGTGTCACAGACCTGGTTCTAGTTTTGCTTCATATATCAGAAAGGCATTTTCCCATATTCATTTATTCTACCCTGAAGATAAAGGCAGTGATATGCCTGAAGAGGGGGGCTGATAGTATAATACTAAATTACCCTCAGCTAGGATTCTCCTGGCTCTGGACCTTCTTCGTTGCTCACAGCTGCCATTGGCTGCCTGGGGTCAGTTCTGCCTTCGTCGGGACTGGGATAACTCTGGGTCGGTCGGGGGAAGGGTTGAATCAAACTCTCTGTGTACATCCTACCATAACTACCTCAGTCTATTTACCCTCTTATGTACAATAATATTTACAGTAATAACAGTGCTGACTTTCAGTCGGGACTACATAATGTCTTTACTTTACCAGGCTATGACTTCCTTGTGATCTCCCCTTCTAGGGTGTCTGACTCAGGTCTGTCTCTCTCTCTTCCTTCTCCTAGTCATTTCATAGTTTTTCCCTATCCTATCATAACGCTTCACCTTTAAATGTTATGCTCCTAAAACTATAATTACTACAAGCTTTGGTATGCTTATCACAAAATCAATGGTCACAACAATAACCAATACATATGTGTGCTCTGCATACTACCAGCAAGCACAATACATAATACAACAACGACCATATTTACCATGCTGGCAACCTCGACAATCACTATTCCTTCTATCCTACCCTAAAAACTCGCTGGGCACACTGGGGATCGCTTTCACCATTTCACAAACAATAATAAATTTGAATAACATGGCTAATATGAGCAAACATGACTTACTTGAAATAGAGGCACAGCGACACCATCGCTTGTAGGACCCATGTCGAGCAGAGCCTCCGGCTGCTAGTTTAATATTACGTTTTTTTTAGCGATGACAAAAAAGGGAAGTTACCTCCCTCCTTTGTCCTAAAATTCAATGCGGCGGATTCTCATTGGCTAACTCCTTGGGTGGTGGGCGAACCCACAGCGTCTCGTCACTGTGTTTTTGACAATTTCATCTTACTCCAGTGGCCTAATATAGCGTGTATTCTGCTTCTGCGATTACACATCTATGCTGATTACAAACATTCTTGACCTAGATCCGCAGTCTCTGTGTTGTTATCACTGGCCTGATTACTGTAAAATGCTTTTGCAAGTCTNTAACATTTAGGCAATGCCTTAAATTTCCAATCTCGAAATTTGCGGAATAACGGGCAGCACACTTCTTAAGATGGTTCTTAATGATCTATCAGACTACGCAGTGTCACATCTCAGAAGATAGTAATTTTAGTCACTGCCATGAGAACCTCAGATCTTGCACCTTCTTGTTTGTCTTGTTACATTATGTTTCCACATGGACAGTACTTGATTAGGCATTTGTCTTTACCCTAAAAATGTACTTACTTTTTGCCAGATGTCTTTTATGTTGAAGGTTTTTTAGTATCTATTTATGTTATTGAATCCTTACATGTATATTTTCACTGCTCATTTTTCATTTCCACCTGTGATATGGCTGGTGGCAGTGTTTATTTTTCTTCAGATACATGAATAGTAGGTTATAGCTGCAGTTGTTCTGGGAGAGTGATAACTGCTGTGTTTCATCAGACTGCACACAACTGAACCTAGTAGATAGCTACCAGGATGTTCTAGTTAGTTATAGAATTGCAGTATGTGAAGCAGTTTGTATCATTACTGTAATTTTTGTGGTTTATTCCAGATACAACAAGGCCAAAGCGTGAATATGAAGTGGATGGGCGGGATTATCACTTTGTTGCTTCACGTGAACAAATGGAACGCGACATTCAGAATCACCTGTTTATTGAGGCAGGCCAATATAATGATAACCTGTATGGCACATCAGTTGCATCTGTTAGGGAGGTAGCTGAAAAGGTATGCTGTTAAACTGATGTGTTATTGTAGAAATGTTTTGTAAGACAGGACTTTTGTTTGCATCTAATTACAGAAAGATAGTTCTGTAATATTTATTTTTAATTTTCTTCTCACATTCTTTTGTGCTAAGAAATAGTGTTACAGAATTTAATGGTTTACCAGTAGCACATGTATGCTGCTGCATGTTGCTGATGAATTCTTGAGTAATATGAATGCTTCGTTGTGAACTGCCATGTGATGAGTTTCTTTTTTTTCTTTTATGCCAGAGAGGTGTAAGTCACAAAACTAAACATGTTACCATTAACACATGATCTCATTTGAAGGAGAAAGCTCTAGATCACATTAAGTGGAGGAACTGTTTTGGAAGAGACTGTGGACCTGTCGTCTGACAGATTACTGATGAATGAATAACACATGGAAGGTGAAAGAGGATTTGGGAGGGGGTCTGTCTGGGTCAGTATTGTGCAGTGGTGTGAATTGGGTTTATGTTTCTTGCAGGGCAAACACTGCATCCTTGACGTGAGTGGCAACGCCATCAAGAGGTTACAGGTAGCACAACTGTTCCCCATCGCCATCTTCATCAAACCAAAGTCCATTGAATCCATCATGTGAGTACATGTGCTTGATGTTCGCAGTCATCTACTTATCTCTAAGAAACCAAGTTGTATAGCTTATGCCATATAAATTTGTCACACGCAAAACATGAAAATATGGTAGTCCCTCCTACTCCATCTCCCATACATCTCCATAATCACAGTTACCACATAGTCACTCTGCTCTTAGTTACAGTATTGTGAACCTTACCTAGCATCCCAAATACCGAGAATGTCTTAAGTAATGCTGATGTTCCAACACTGTATTAAAGAAATTCATTGTGTCATTTGCTACCCACAGTACAGCATTGCTAACTCCAGCAGATTGTAATTAGCTTATGAAGAAACTGTAGTCGGTCAGAATAGAAATGAGTGATAAAGATGACACATTCTGGTATTGCCTGGCCACCTACAGTCTGTATATTAGTTGGTTATTTACCTGTTGCCATTCCACCTTTCATATCTATAGCAGGAAATTTGATGTAGCCACATTACAGCCATAACCATTCATTTGTTACGGAAATTGGTTATTTCATAATTAATATTCAGTACATTTTCAAACCTATGAGTACTTAATGCTCGTAGTGTTGATGTGTCAGTGCTGTCTTCCAAAGGAAATGCAAATTTTACAACACAAAATATGAAGAGTCATGTAAATGAATGGTTAGTGTTTACAGTCATTTGAGAGATTTTCCCTCGGGCAATGAAACTATAAGTCATGTGAAATTTTCAATAACTTAGAAAGTAACAGCAGAAGTGTGTCATGTATCAGAAACCACAATGTGCAGAGTATGTCAAGAAGCAAATTTCTGTAATTTGTAATCTAATGTGTAACCTACAAAGGGCATTCCGTATATAATGCCTCCTATTTTTTTGTGTTAATATGTAATGTCTGAGCTGGATGTTGGTGGTGTCGTAGTAAAGGTTGAACCTTCCCGCCAATGTACTGTTAGTTTGGTTGTCATGCGACAGATAGCGACAGCAAAGCAGTCTACAAAAAAGGCGTCTGACATAGAAGTGCGTACAAAACAGAGATGTGTTATTGAATTTCTCACTGCTGAACAAATTGTTCCAATTTACATCCATCGACGCTTGCTAAAGGTGTACAGAGATGATACGGTGGATGTCAGCACAGTGAGGCAGTGGGTAGAGCATTTCAACAGTGGTGAAAGTGAAGTGCACGACAAACAGCGCCTCGATCAGCTCATGTGTACAGATCAGCAGATAACGACCAGGGAACTGTGTGCATGGCTTAATATCGGCTGTAATGCATTGGAAACTATATTGGGGAAGCTGGATTATTGCAAAGCTTGTTCCAGATGGGTCCTGCAGATGCTTACACAGGACCACAAAACTCATCAAATGGAAGTCTGTCAGGACCTGTGCACCAGTTTGAGGCTGAAGGTGACAAGTTTCTGGACAACATCATCACCGGAGACGAGACGTGGTGTCACCACTATGAGCTGGAATCCAAAAGACAGTCCATTGAGTGGTGACATCCGGATTCCCCAAGGAAAAAGAAGTTCAAGACACAGCTCTCGGCAGGGAAAGTGATGTGCACAGTCTTTTGGGATAGGCGGGGTGTGATATTGTTGGATTTCTTGGAGCCTTGTGAGACTGTCAATTCTGAATGCTACAAGACAACGCTGACTAAGCTGAAACCCTGCATTTCCCGAGTCAGGCCAGAGAAGCAGACAACCTTTCGCTTGCAACATGATAACACTAGACCTCATACCAGTTTGGCAACCACCGCGCACATTGCAAAGTTTGACTGGACAGTCCTACCACGTCCACCTTATAGCCCTGATTTAACACCTTCAGACTTCCATCTCTTTGGGCCTATGAAAGATGGACCATGTGGGCAACATTTTCCAGACAATGCAGCTGTAAGAAAGTGGCTGGCCTCCACTGGCGCAGACTTTTACGGGCGTGGCATACAGGCTCTTGTTTATCGCTGTCAAAAGTGCATAACGAATGAATGGTGGTGATTGTGTGGAAAAATAACTGTAAGTAGCTGAAATCTTGCTCTATTTAACTGCATTATTATGCTTTCTGTATCTGTTGTAGTTTTCATTAAAAAAAATAGGAAGAATTATATATGGAATGCTCCTCGTATATGCATTCCTGATCTCCTGTTTGTGCTACATGCCCTGCCCATCTTATCATCCCTGACTTGATCATTCTAATTATACTTGGAGAAGAGTACAAGTTATGAAGTTCATTATGCAGTTTTCACCAGCCTCCTGTCACCTCGTCCCTTTTCAGTCCAAATATTCTTCTGAGCACCCTCTTCTCGAACACCCTCAGTCTGTCTTCCTCCCTTGATGTCAGAGACCAAGTTTCACACCCATACAGAACCACAGTCAAAATTATGGTTTTGTATATTCTGATTTTTATGTGTTTAAACAGTAGATGAGAAGACAGAAGGTTGTGGACTGAATGGTAGCAAGCATTAGCTGAATTCAGTCTCCCCTTATTCACCTGATTTGGCACCAAGTAGCTTTTTATTTAATATAATATCATTAAACAAGACCTTATAGTGAAAAGAAGGCATTCCTAAAACTTTCATCATGTAAAGTTGTTGATCATAGAAATATATTTGCAGGGAGATGAACAAACGTATGACAGAAGAACAGGCCAAGAAAACCTTTGAACGTGCCATGAAGATGGAACAGGAATTTGGAGAATACTTCACAGGTAAGATGGGAGGAATGTAGTGGATAGTGCTGAATTAAACTTCCACACCAAGGAGAATTTTCCTCGAAGCCAAAATCTGATTGTAGCATCAAGTTCACTCTTCATTGTTATGTGTTTTATTGAACATTGTTGGCACAGTCCTAGGAAGAGGATGTAATCTGCTTCCTCTTCATTTCTTCTTATGGTTAAAGTAAGGTGATAGTTGTATGCAGGCTTCACATTCTTGTATTAACCATATCTTGGGATTCCAGGCCCATCTTTTGTCAGTGTGACATACAGAAATAAATAGGAAAAACTGAAACAGCATGTTATATTTCACTCATATGTGGTGTTGACATGATGTTTTGGAACAAAAATTTACATCTAATTCTATCATCAGAAATGGGCATGACTTCCATGTGTTTTGAGGTCATCCAGTGCTTCCCAAACTGTTTTAACCATGGAAGACTGAAAGTACTAGTGGAACCTAACTCCACTCCAGAATCAAAAACATATCTGCTCTTGTATTACCCTATCTCAGATTTCCACTCACATTATTCATACGTCAGACTGCCTCTGTGGTCTAGTGGTCAGAGTTCCTGGCTACAGATCCAGAAGTCCGGGTTCGATTCCTGGTGCTGCCAAATTTCCTGAGAAATAGTGGGTCTGGAGCGGGGTCCACTCAGCCTCGTGAGGATAATTGAGGAACTATTTCAAGGAAATAGCAGCTCCAGTCTAGAAAACCGAAATTAATGGCTGTGGGGATTCATTGCACTGACCACGTGACACCCTCTAGCTGCTAAAGTTGGCACTAACTTCGCTGACAAGCGGCGGTCGCTTGATCGGTGTAGTTTGCTTGCGGACTGAAACCACGGAGTTTTTTTTTTTGTGCAGTAGAACTCATTGTTTGCAGATGGTAAAGCAGGGAAGAAAACTTGTGTAATTACAGACAGTGTAATATCTANTAGTATGTATTCTGCTTCTGCGATTACGCATCTATGCTGACTACAAACATTCTTGACCTAGATCCGCAGTCTCTGTGTTGCCATCACTGGCCTAATTACTGTAAAACGCTTTTGCAAGTCTCGTAACATTTAGGCAATGCCTTAAATTTCCAATCTCGAAATTTGCGGAATAACGGGCAGCACACTTCTTAAGATGGTTCTTAATGATCTATCAGACTACGCAGTGTCACATCTCAGAAGATAGTAATTTTAGTCACTGCCATGAGAACCTCAGATCTTGCACCTTCTTGTTTGTCTTGTTACATTATGTTTCCACATGGACAGTACTTGATTAGGCATTTGTCTTTACCCTAAAAATGTACTTACTTTTTGCCAGATGTCTTTTATGTTGAAGGTTTTTTAGTATCTATTTATGTTATTGAATCCTTACATGTATATTTTCACTGCTCATTTTTCATTTCCACCTGTGATATGGCTGGTGGCAGTGTTTATTTTTCTTCAGATACATGAATAGTAGGTTATAGCTGCAGTTGTTCTGGGAGAGTGATAACTGCTGTGTTTCATCAGACTGCACACAACTGAACCTAGTAGATAGCTACCAGGATGTTCTAGTTAGTTATAGAATTGCAGTATGTGAAGCAGTTTGTATCATTACTGTAATTTTTGTGGTTTATTCCAGATACAACAAGGCCAAAGCGTGAATATGAAGTGGATGGGCGGGATTATCACTTTGTTGCTTCACGTGAACAAATGGAACGTGACATTCAGAATCACCTGTTTATTGAGGCAGGCCAATATAATGATAACCTGTATGGCACATCAGTTGCATCTGTTAGGGAGGTAGCTGAAAAGGTATGCTGTTAAACTGATGTGTTATTGTAGAAATGTTTTGTAAGACAGGACTTTTGTTTGCATCTAATTACAGAAAGATAGTTCTGTAATATTTATTTTTAATTTTCTTCTCACATTCTTTTGTGCTAAGAAATAGTGTTACAGAATTTAATGGTTTACCAGTAGCACATGTATGCTGCTGCATGTTGCTGATGAATTCTTGAGTAATATGAATGCTTCGTTGTGAACTGCCATGTGATGAGTTTCTTTTTTTTCTTTTATGCCAGAGAGGTGTAAGTCACAAAACTAAACATGTTACCATTAACACATGATCTCATTTGAAGGAGAAAGCTCTAGATCACATTAAGTGGAGGAACTGTTTTGGAAGAGACTGTGGACCTGTCGTCTGACAGATTACTGATGAATGAATAACACATGGAAGGTGAAAGAGGATTTGGGAGGGGGTCTGTCTGGGTCAGTATTGTGCAGTGGTGTGAATTGGGTTTATGTTTCTTGCAGGGCAAACACTGCATCCTTGACGTGAGTGGCAACGCCATCAAGAGGTTACAGGTAGCACAACTGTTCCCCATCGCCATCTTCATCAAACCAAAGTCCATTGAATCCATCATGTGAGTACATGTGCTTGATGTTCGCAGTCATCTACTTATCTCTAAGAAACCAAGTTGTATAGCTTATGCCATATAAATTTGTCACACGCAAAACATGAAAATATGGTAGTCCCTCCTACTCCATCTCCCATACATCTCCATAATCACAGTTACCACATAGTCAGTCTGCTCTTAGTTACAGTATTGTGAACCTTACCTAGCATCCCAAATACCGAGAATGTCTTAAGTAATGCTGATGTTCCAACACTGTATTAAAGAAATTCATTGTGTCATTTGCTACCCACAGTACAGCATTGCTAACTCCAGCAGATTGTAATTAGCTTATGAAGAAACTGTAGTCGGTCAGAATAGAAATGAGTGATAAAGATGACACATTCTGGTATTGCCTGGCCACCTACAGTCTGTATATTAGTTGGTTATTTACCTGTTGCCATTCCACCTTTCATATCTATAGCAGGAAATTTGATGTAGCCACATTACAGCCATAACCATTCATTTGTTACGGAAATTGGTTATTTCATAATTAATATTCAGTACATTTTCAAACCTATGAGTACTTAATGCTCGTAGTGTTGATGTGTCAGTGCTGTCTTCCAAAGGAAATGCAAATTTTACAACACAAAATATGAAGAGTCATGTAAATGAATGGTTAGTGTTTACAGTCATTTGAGAGATTTTCCCTCGGGCAATGAAACTATAAGTCATGTGAAATTTTCAATAACTTAGAAAGTAACAGCAGAAGTGTGTCATGTATCAGAAACCACAATGTGCAGAGTATGTCAAGAAGCAAATTTCTGTAATTTGTAATCTAATGTGTAACCTACAAAGGGCATTCCGTATATAATGCCTCCTATTTTTTTGTGTTAATATGTAATGTCTGAGCTGGATGTTGGTGGTGTCGTAGTAAAGGTTGAACCTTCCCGCCAATGTACTGTTAGTTTGGTTGTCATGCGACAGATAGCGACAGCAAAGCAGTCTACAAAAAAGGCGTCTGACATAGAAGTGCGTACAAAACAGAGATGTGTTATTGAATTTCTCACTGCTGAACAAATTGTTCCAATTTACATCCATCGACGCTTGCTAAAGGTGTACAGAGATGATACGGTGGATGTCAGCACAGTGAGGCAGTGGGTAGAGCATTTCAACAGTGGTGAAAGTGAAGTGCACGACAAACAGCGCCTCGATCAGCTCATGTGTACAGATCAGCAGATAACGACCAGGGAACTGTGTGCATGGCTTAATATCGGCTGTAATGCATTGGAAACTATATTGGGGAAGCTGGATTATTGCAAAGCTTGTTCCAGATGGGTCCTGCAGATGCTTACACAGGACCACAAAACTCATCAAATGGAAGTCTGTCAGGACCTGTGCACCAGTTTGAGGCTGAAGGTGACAAGTTTCTGGACAACATCATCACCGGAGACGAGACGTGGTGTCACCACTATGAGCTGGAATCCAAAAGACAGTCCATTGAGTGGTGACATCCGGATTCCCCAAGGAAAAAGAAGTTCAAGACACAGCTCTCGGCAGGGAAAGTGATGTGCACGGTCTTTTGGGATAGGCGGGGTGTGATATTGTTGGATTTCTTGGAGCCTTGTGAGACTGTCAATTCTGAACGCTACAAGACAACGCTGACTAAGCTGAAACCCTGCATTTCCCGAGTCAGGCCAGAGAAGCAGACAACCTTTCGCTTGCAACATGATAACACTAGACCTCATACCAGTTTGGCAACCACCGCGCACATTGCAAAGTTTGACTGGACAGTCCTACCACGTCCACCTTATAGCCCTGATTTAACACCTTCAGACTTCCATCTCTTTGGGCCTATGAAAGATGGACCATGTGGGCAACATTTTCCAGACAATGCAGCTGTAAGAAAGTGGCTGGCCTCCACTGGCGCAGACTTTTACGGGCGTGGCATACAGGCTCTTGTTTATCGCTGTCAAAAGTGCATAACGAATGAATGGTGGTGATTGTGTGGAAAAATAACTGTAAGTAGCTGAAATCTTGCTCTATTTAACTGCATTATTATGCTTTCTGTATCTGTTGTAGTTTTCATTAAAAAAAATAGGAAGAATTATATATGGAATGCTCCTCGTATATGCATTCCTGATCTCCTGTTTGTGCTACATGCCCTGCCCATCTTATCATCCCTGACTTGATCATTCTAATTATACTTGGAGAAGAGTACAAGTTATGAAGTTCATTATGCAGTTTTCACCAGCCTCCTGTCACCTCGTCCCTTTTCAGTCCAAATATTCTTCTGAGCACCCTCTTCTCGAACACCCTCAGTCTGTCTTCCTCCCTTGATGTCAGAGACCAAGTTTCACACCCATACAGAACCACAGTCAAAATTATGGTTTTGTATATTCTGATTTTTATGTGTTTAAACAGTAGATGAGAAGACAGAAGGTTGTGGACTGAATGGTAGCAAGCATTAGCTGAATTCAGTCTCCCCTTATTCACCTGATTTGGCACCAAGTAGCTTTTTATTTAATATAATATCATTAAACAAGACCTTATAGTGAAAAGAAGGCATTCCTAAAACTTTCATCATGTAAAGTTGTTGATCATAGAAATATATTTGCAGGGAGATGAACAAACGTATGACAGAAGAACAGGCCAAGAAAACCTTTGAACGTGCCATGAAGATGGAACAGGAATTTGGAGAATACTTCACAGGTAAGATGGGAGGAATGTAGTGGATAGTGCTGAATTAAACTTCCACACCAAGGAGAATTTTCCTCGAAGCCAAAATCTGATTGTAGCATCAAGTTCACTCTTCATTGTTATGTGTTTTATTGAACATTGTTGGCACAGTCCTAGGAAGAGGATGTAATCTGCTTCCTCTTCATTTCTTCTTATGGTTAAAGTAAGGTGATAGTTGTATGCAGGCTTCACATTCTTGTATTAACCATATCTTGGGATTCCAGGCCCATCTTTTGTCAGTGTGACATACAGAAATAAATAGGAAAAACTGAAACAGCATGTTATATTTCACTCATATGTGGTGTTGACATGATGTTTTGGAACAAAAATTTACATCTAATTCTATCATCAGAAATGGGCATGACTTCCATGTGTTTTGAGGTCATCCAGTGCTTCCCAAACTGTTTTAACCATGGAAGACTGAAAGTACTAGTGGAACCTAACTCCACTCCAGAATCAAAAACATATCTGCTCTTGTATTACCCTATCTCAGATTTCCACTCACATTATTCATACGTCAGACTGCCTCTGTGGTCTAGTGGTCAGAGTTCCTGGCTACAGATCCAGAAGTCCGGGTTCGATTCCTGGTGCTGCCAAATTTCCTGAGAAATAGTGGGTCTGGAGCGGGGTCCACTCAGCCTCGTGAGGATAATTGAGGAACTATTTCAAGGAAATAGCAGCTCCAGTCTAGAAAACCGAAATTAATGGCTGTGGGGATTCATTGCACTGACCACGTGACACCCTCTAGCTGCTAAAGTTGGCACTAACTTCGCTGACAAGCGGCGGTCGCTTGATCGGTGTAGTTTGCTTGCGGACTGAAACCACGGAGTTTTTTTTTTGTGCAGTAGAACTCATTGTTTGCAGATGGTAAAGCAGGGAAGAAAACTTGTGTAATTACAGACAGTGTAATATCTATTGCAGACATAGTGGGAAACATTAGATTTTATTTTGAGAAAATTGCTCTGTTGAGGCCACAGAATAATGTGGTAATGAAGGAGTTAAGACTCACAGGTTACACAGCATAATGTGAACTATGTCATGATTTCAGCTGTAGTGCAAGGTGACACACCTGAAGATATCTATGTGAAAGTCAAGGAGGTGATCCAGGAGCAGGCTGGGCCCACCATTTGGGTGCCATCAAAAGACCAGCTGTGACGGGGCGCCTCGCCCTCCCCTTGGACCCTGCCTGCTCGCCATGCCCATTGAACAGACCGTACAGCACCATGCTAGGCCAAGATATGTTCAGTCTGACTTTTCCTGATTGCAACAATTTGCTGTTGTGAAGGAGTGCCAAACCTCAGTTCACAAAGTCAGCTGGTGCAAGAAACTGTGTATTCGGGGCAAATTGTGCCAGGAGCGGGAGGACAGGCCAACAGGAAGGAGAGTGGCTATAATGACTTGCCAACTAGGGAGTGGAGGAGGAAAATCAGATAACCTCAAGTCACAATGATTGCCCCTCCCCTATCCCTTTTGGTGTTTCAAAATGTACATTGTAACACTAGTTGAATGAATTTTCAGACTGGACGTGTACAGACTGCAGTGATAATTACAGGCAATGTGTTATCTGCCCACCATGGCTCCAACTTATTTTGCCTTTTTTTTAACAAAGACATTAAATGTCACCATACAGTCATTTAAAGATCTGTTAACTCTTAAACTGTACCCAAAATTCACTTACTGCAAATTGTTTCTTGTTCTTCACTAATCGTATCACCTCGAAACAGATGCTTTATTGAATTGTGATGTAAGTTATGCGGAGTGTTCTAATGTTCATGCAATGTGTATATGTTATCAGCTGGAACAGGGTTTTTGTTCCCCTGATAAGATACCGGGAGATTAGCCCAATTTTGTGATTCTGGTGACTCGTCACTGGCCAAACCTTTTTCCTCAGAATTATTTAGTAACATATTTTTCATAGCAGTTTCCCCTTATTTGCAACATAAGTGGTACATAAAAGTATTTAATCTTGAGTGTAATTGTAAGTTGCTTGTTGGGCTGATCTGCTAAAGACAAGTGTTGTAAGGCCATGTGATGTTCTGATAGTCTTTGAAGTGTGATGGTGACTGATATTAACTAATCTTTTCTATCGTAATTTAATGCAAATTTTAAACCCGTTATGGGTTGTTGGATACTCTTGCAGTTATGATATCTAGTATAATGAAGGAAACAGCTCCAGATAGGCAGAAGAGGTATGGTACATGATTATTGCAAGTCTTGAAACCCTGCCACAGACAAACAAAATTGAAGGCGTTTTTGAAGAGTTCTTTTTATTGATCATTTAAATGTGCAAGTTTGAGGTAACAGTAACTGGGTACTATGTATAATTGTGTTGTTCCATGTGGTATGATGAGTCATGGATTTTTAAATTTATGATAGAGTTTTGGGTTTACAAGAAACTTTGTTCCTAGTAACAGCTCATATAAATTTCTCATATTTTGTATGCCTGGTGCCTCCATCAGATGTGGCAGTGTTACAGACATGCACTACAGCATCCCTCCTTTCAGTACTCTTCAACATGATACTCCAAGCAGCAATAGATCTTTCTTTTTTTACCATTATCCAGGTCACTGTGTGATGAGTGAGGAAAAGTAAGGTGTGTATGCTTTCCCATGGAGAAACTTGTTTGTTATATCCAGTGGCTGCAGCTGTGTAAAAGTGTTGTTGAATAATTATGTAAACAAGAAAATAATTGCCCATTTCATTGAAAGTGTAAATAAAGTTACATCCCCTTGAATATGCAGACAGAGAAATGACTTAAACATATACAAGGTCTGGCAAATAAGTTCAGAGACTAATTTTCTAAAAAAATTATTTTAAGAGCTGCAGATATTAGCAATTATAATTTTTTAAAATAATCTCCCTCCAGTTCTTTACAATGTTCCTAGCAGTTCAGTCATTGTCCAAAACAGTTTTTAAAAACCTAAGTAGGAATGTTTGTCGGGATTTCTTTCTCACATGATTTAATGCCCTCAACATTTAAGAAACACTTCCCTTTCAGCACACACTTGAGTTCTGGAAACAGCCAGAAGTCAGGTAGAGCCAAGTCAGGAGAGTACGACAGATGATCCATGGCATAGATGCCTTTTCCTACTAAAAACTGCACCACTCAAAACTGAAGAATGTCGGGCACATTGTCATGGTGAAAAATCAGAGTGATCTTCACAGCTCTCCTTACTGGTAGATGATACTCCCAATATTGAAAAAGCAGATCAACATTGCTTGATCATGTACTTTGACATCCCTGCTTTCTTTGGCCGGGGGGGGGAATTATTTGATCTTACTCCATGGACTGGCATTTGGACTTGAGATCAGAACTCATAACACTATTTGTCACCAATGATGACTTGATCCAAAAAATTATCTTCTTGAAGTTGTTCCAGAAAGTCTGTGCACAGAGGGAGATGTCTGTCCTTTTATCTCTCCATCAAGTTTGGTGTCACGAACTTTGCTGCTAACTTTCTCAAGACAAGATCCTGTACTAAAATTTTCCTAACAGTTTCTTTGCTTATATCGAGTTCGTCAGATACCAGCCTGCGAGTTAACCTGCGCAAGTTCCCTGATTTTAGCGACATTTTTGTTCATTCGCATTGTTACAGGAGCACCTTGCCTTTCATTGTAATTCACATTTTCTCCACATTCTCCAAAACATGCCACTTAAAAACATTACTCTTAATCATAGTAGATTCAACCTCTTAACATTTCACTTGGCAATTTTTGCAGCTAATACAAAATTGGACGTTCACTCTTTTTTCCATTTTACACTCCATTTTTATATCAGGACAAAGTTGACAACACACAGTGATCTAATTATCTACTGTTCAACGACTACAGAACGCAGCTTATCCAAAGTTTCCATGTGAACTCTGTCTTGTTGCATCATCAAACATACCAAGTAACCGTTACCAGGTGGCTTGGTGCAAAATTAAAAATTAGCCTCATAATTTATTTGCCCAAGTTTGTATAGTCTTTGCCTTCTCCACCTAATAATATCCTTGAATACCTTTACCCTGTGACAGAATTGCTTAATTTCCTGTCCTTTGCTTTCTTTCATTAAGAATGTAAGTTAGATTCTTTCATCAAGAATGTAAGTTAGAGCAGTCAAGTGCTACTTGAAAGTAGGGCATAGTAAAATGTGTTAAATTCTTATGTTTTTAGTGTGAAGTGCATGGAATGGACACGTGTCCATTTGTTTCATTTCTAAAATTAGTCATTCAATTTCAGTCATTTCAAATCTCATACCTCAGATCTGGTATTTGAGATTGGTGTTGAAAGTGGCCAGATGAATTTTAATTTCATCCATATTGGTTCAATATCATGTGAGATTTAAATTCAGCTTCATAAAATTTCTGAAAAACCTCTATACAAATTTGTTATATGTACTACACGTACAGATCCCACTTTGTAACTTATGGTTGTACTTCTGAATACTAGCGCCTGATGGTACAGAGAATGTGTAATAAATGAACATGGGGGACAGTGAAGGATACAAACCACAAAGAATGAATTTGGAATTTACGTGTATAACTGTCAGAAATTGAATAGCTCTTGGCTATGTGGTGAGCTGGGATGGCTCAGTCAGTATAGTGACTAGGCTATAGAAAGCTGAAGCAGGGTGAACTGCTATCCCATCAGAGATACTTGCATTCAACTTCATAACTTTTGCTCACAAAATATACAGAACATGGGTTTCCATTTATTATTAATAACTGCAGTAGTATGAGGACCTCAAGAATATGAAATACACTCTTGTTAACAAGATTACTTTTGAATTTAATAATATATAAAAAGTAATAAAATAATTGCAGAGTTATGATGAACATTATGAATCTGAAGGTGCTCATCTTTACAATTTTAATAGTGCATGGAATAATATTACCAAAATAATAAAATAACTGACATAATATAGTGAACTTTACAAAGCTGAAATATACTCATGATTGTAAGTGTAGTATTGAATGGGCTAATATAAAAAATAACGAAAATATTATTAACAACTTAATTTTCTACCCAGCAAATTAATAATAAAATTCAATTACAAAATCCAAAGTGATACCTGATATTGATTCTGCTCTTCAGTGTTTCAAGCTGAAGTAAATAAACTGAACACATGAAGTCAGTGATAAAGTAATACTACTTCATCATTGTTACTTATACACAAATAACCGTGTGTGTCAGAAAACAAGCTCCAATTAAATTCTCTACTCAAACATAATTCTTTCAGGGTAAAGTGCATAATGAACGCTGATCATCTCTCAAAGCGAATATACCGAAATGAAAGAGACATAATGGCAAAGTGAGGGAGAGATGGAGCTGAAGTTCAGAATAGGTTTGTTGTACATAATCACTGATTGTAGACGGGGATGACAATGATGTTGATAAAGTGCTCAGTACCAGAGTTCTAAGACAAGTGCTTGTGGCTGCATGGTAGTTTCTGCTGCTGCAGCACTGTAATTGTTTATCTTCAATGTCACCTTCTCCCACTTATGAAAAATTTAATAATGCTCATATGAGTGGTTGCCACAAATATTCTTCCAGTAATTTAATAACAGCCCTCTGCTAATTTTCAGTAGCCAGTATGATAGCATGATGTTATGTCAAGTGACTTATTACAGTTATAGTTACACTGGTATGGGCAGGACATTACAAGGCAAAAATAAGGAAGCATTACTTTTTTTAATGACATGTGCCAGGATTTTCGTGTTCCTCTTTGTGCCCCTCTGACTGGCTGCTTCAGTCTTTAACCTGTTCCTTTGCGTACATCATCAAGGAATATATATGAATTCTTGTGACACCCATCACACTACCACCAACTGGTCGTTGGTGGTAAAGCAAACAACTGGCAGACCTAATCCATAAAGTAAACTTTGTTCTTAATAGCAGCTATGATATTCTGTTCCATTGAATTCAAGTGAGCCACCTCTTCCATCACAGACTCGCTTTTAGTTACAGAAGTACCAACACACTACCAACTTTCTGAAAGACAGATGACTGTTCTGTATCACTGTATCCATCAAATGTGTGAATACATTGTTTGATATCACTCGAGAAGTCAGACATATCTTGCATGCATCACAGTTAATACCACGAAGCAGCCATCTGGCGAGAAAACCATTGACTTATGCTTCCGAGAACACTTTGATGTCACCAGTAGGTACAACAGCACTTACTTCTCCTTGCTGTGGAACATGGAAGCTGGCAGGAGCATTATGACAGTTCTCAATGCTGTTATTTGTGAAGAGCTTAGGTAGAGAAGACTCAAGTGCCCTGATCAACAATTGTAGGTTAGCCAGAAGAGTAGTACTATCAACCTCACAGTTCCCCACAGACCTCTAAAAGCAAGCCCACTGAAGATGTTAGTCTTCAGGGCATCTCCAAACTGTCCAACAGATGGGTTATTGTTTGAACCATAGTATGAATGAATGCCTCCAGATGTGTCCTCAAGGGGATCCTGATGCAGACATCAGGTGTGAAGGCACATAATACCTGCCTCTTTCACTGTCCTCCACACATGTTGGGCAGCAGAAATGTTAATTAGCCACACACTTTGAGAAGGAGGATGCTGAAGAAAGCCAGGTTTACTGTCCACGAGGATGTTTCAACTATTTATCTCTTTGCTGATTAAAGCCAGAACTAATACATTTGTTTTGCTGTGAAGCTTGACTTTCACAAGGAAATATAACTGCCAATCAAAATAGGGGGAGGGGAGGAAGCCTTCATCTGAGAATCTAGGTTGTTGAACGGTAGTAGTAGGAGTGCAGTGTTGTCATGTTTCATCATTTAGTGAAGGAAAATGAGTGGCTTGGAAAATGCCAAATGGGTGGTACATAACCAATGTAGGAAAATTATATACAGTGTATGACAGTGAGGCAGATGGTGAAGACAGAAAGCTAAAAGTCAAAGTCTCATTGCGACTGATGGTCAGTCAGTAAGTCTTGGTGTCAAGCCGCCTTCTGGGGCTCATGACCAGATATGTTACTGTTTGATCGTTACGGTCTTGTTCTTCTCTTGTTCTCTTTGATGAGAGGATGGGTCTGTCTTTTGTATATGCTGCTGGTTCTTGCCAGCGCAGTCTTTCTCGGATCTGAGTCCCTTGGGACTCAGATTTGAGACTTCCCCTTTCGTCGCCACCTACGACTTGCAGGGTCACGGTGGAAGTATTTGACCCCGCCTCCACACAGGTGCTCCACCTTAACAACACTCTTTTCCAACCCACCTTTGTTTTGTCAGCTCAGTTGGAATGGTGCTATCCCTGCTACACCTGCTTCTACCTTAGGATAGAGTATGATGGACACTGCAAGTTGTCCCCACAGTTCAAAAGGTTAGTATTGGTACAGTAAACTAGCTGGGTCAGCTTGCATGAGACTCAGGGTAGTGATGCCGAATTAAGCGGTATTTTGAGGGTTGATCCAGCTTGATGTTCATTCACTTATTGTTCTCCAAACCACACTGTTTAATTTATTGTGTGCTCATGCTTTAAATTATAACATGTTACTTAATCTACAAACTATATCTCAGAGCATGTAAGGGTCACATATGTACACTTCAGAATATGGTGAAAAACTCCTTTGTGTAATGGCTTGCACATCCCACACTGGGAATTCGAAAGAGTTCGAATTCTTCATGGTGCGGGCATATACATGTCATTCCATCTTCCTAGGGAAGTTTGAAGGAGGCAACTCAATCATAATGACCCTCATTCACAGGCATTCTGTCACACTTTGGTGTATGACTGACTAATGGGCCATACTATATTTTAAACTTTTCCCATATGTTACGCAATGGTGCAGTGCATTTGGTTAAATCAGTTTGATATTGAACGTTCATAAATATTCGCTGCTAGTTTATTATGTAGGCAAATTAGCCCAGACAGTCAAATGTGGCAGCCATGCTCGTCGTGTTGATCGTGGTAATGGTCCCAGGACGCATCGAAATATTATCAGTTGAGCCACCGCTGCTACGCTACCACGGATCGCTACTACCATGACCATCACGGATCACCGTACGCGACTGGTTGACATGATATGACGCTATTTTACGAATAAGCAACAATGTGTTCCATATTTCTATGATTGGCTTCATGGTTCGACATAACTTTCTGATTGCTTTGTCTGTTATTACGTCATGACTTGAAGATTTATTCGTATTGAAATTGGACTACGCTATGTCTTTTATATTCGTTGATATTATGTATCACCTCTTAGGCCTTTGGCAGGACAAACGCTGGCATAGACAACATAATAAAAACAATTCCTCAAACCATGATTCCAAATCAGTTATTATAGTTTACGAAGAGTATGGATATAATTAATTAACGATTTTGTTTAGTATTTTATAAATCTAATATTAAATGTATTACACTATAGTGATCATATTGCAGTGATAGGAGAAATATTTCGAAATGTAAAGGTAGTAGTTGTGATTTGTTGCTAACGATTGTTAGCACTGTCGTTTTCAAGCTGGGTTCCGTAGGTGCCGGTGTTGTTAGTGTTGTTTTGGGTGTTATTTTCGAAGATTTACGCTCATTTCAGCACTACTAAGTTCTTTCAGCTGATGTTACTGGTGAAAATAGTTCAAATATGAGTGATATAAAATCATTTTTTCATCAGTGGTGTACAAAACAGAAAGTGACTCCACAGTTTGATATTCGACCGACAGGTCCAAAGCATCGTCAGCGTTTCTTGTGTGAAGTGCGTGTAGAAGGGTTTGATTATGTTGGTGCAGGCAACTCAACCAACAAGAAGGATTCACAGAGCAATGCAGCACGAGATTTTGTGCAGTATCTGGTACGCCAGGCTGTTGTCAGTCCGAAGGATCTTCCGTCTGAGCTTGGTCCCGGAACTGATACCAAAGATGCAACACCATCAGAATTGCCACCTGGAGGCCCTGCTGCACCTCATGTATCTCTTGGGCTCACGCGCCCTGTTTTCCAGCCTGGAATGGGCCCGAATGAAATTGGTGAGGCATATCGTCCATACCAACGTGATGGAGATCAGCCACAAACCTATATGGACAGATTGGCCGAACAACAGAAGGTGGAAGAAGCGGAGGACTTAGATGTAAACGCAAGTATTCATGGCAACTGGACGGTAGAGAATGCGAAATCTAAGTTGCACCAGTTCATGCAGATGCATCGTATTCAGACCGACTACAAGTACACCCCTGTGGGACCAGATCATACCAGAAGTTTTGTTGCAGAAATGAGCTTCTTTGTGAAGCAATTAGGAAGAACTATCATGGGCCGAGAGACAGGTTCCAACAAACAGACAGCATCTAAGAGTTGTGCACTTTCCCTGGTGCGTCAGCTGTTTCATCTAGGAGTAATAGAAGCTTTTAGTGGTACTCTAAAGAAAAACAAAGAGAGTGAACAAATGAAACCATATGAAGTAGCACTTAGTCCTGATTTGGAAAGGCAAGTGGCTGATGTACTAGCAGACTTGCAGATAAAACCAGTATCAATTCCCATAGAAGGTGGAGCAGGACCAGTATCTCTGCTAACATCACATGTTTTGGACGATTTTATAACGTCAAAGCCTCAACCAGCAGGTGTTGTGCCCTGGTCACCCCCACAGCCCAACTGGAATGCATGGACCAGTTGTAACATTGATGAAGGTCCTCTTGCACAAGCATCCATGGATCAAATCAATGAAGACCTTGCAACGAATTTTCGAGATAAGATGCAAAATGATACTGTGCTTCAAGGCATGGTAAAAGAGCGTAGTGCTCTTCCTGTAGCTGCAATGAGAGGGGCTATTATGGAAGCCATTAATGATAGTTCTGTGGTTATTATTAGAGGAAATACTGGCTGTGGAAAAACAACACAAGTGTGTCAGTATATATTGGATGACTACATTCAATCTGGGCAAGGTGCATATTGCAACATTGTTGTGACTCAACCTCGACGTATATCAGCTGTGTCTGTGGCAGATCGTGTGGCTAATGAGAGAGTAGAGCAACTAGGTTTGAGTGTAGGGTACAGTGTACGCTTTGAGTCATGCCTTCCAAGACCTTATGGAGGAATTTTGTTTTGTACTGTTGGGGTGTTACTTCGAAAGCTTGAGAATGGCCTTCGAGGAGTGTCACATGTTATTGTTGATGAAATTCATGAACGTGATGTCAACAGCGATTTTATAATGGTTGTTCTACGTGACATGATCCATACTTACCCTGATCTGCGACTAATTCTTATGTCTGCTACCATTGACACTACTCTGTTCAGTGAGTACTTCAACAAGTGCCCTGTTGTTGAAATACCTGGTAGGGCATTCCCAGTGCAGGAGTACTACTTGGAGGATTGTGTGCAGATGTTAAACTTTGTGCCACCAGCTGATACCCGAAAGCGGCGTAATAAAGAGAAGGATGATAGTGAAGGAACAATAGGTGCAGAGGATCAAGATGAGAATCTCAATAAGATGGTATCTTCTGACTACACTCAACAGACTCAAAATGCAGTAGCTCAGATGAGTGAGAAGGAGGTAAGTTTTGAGCTGATAGAAGAATTGTTGAAATATATCAAGTCATTGGGCATCCCAGGTGCAGTTCTGGTATTCTTACCTGGGTGGAACCTGATTTTTGCACTGATGCGTCATCTTCAGCAGCATCCGATTTTTGGGAACCAGGGGTACAGCATCATTCCACTCCATTCACAATTACCGAGAGAAGATCAGCGCCGAGTTTTTGAACCCGTACCAGAAGGAGTGACAAAGATTATCCTTTCAACAAATATAGCAGAAACCTCTATCACAATTAATGATGTTGTGTATGTGATAGATAGTTGCAAATCTAAAATGAAATTATTCACTTCACACAATAATATGACCAACTATGCGACAGTGTGGGCATCAAGAACCAATCTTGAGCAGCGGAAGGGGCGTGCAGGTAGAGTTCGGCCTGGATTCTGCTTCCACCTGCTCAGCAGGGCTCGGTTTGAACGTCTCGATGAACACATGACACCAGAAATGTTCCGAACTCCGCTCCATGAACTTGCTCTTTCCATCAAGCTCTTACGACTTGGGGCCATAGGACAGTTCCTCAGTAAAGCCATCCAACCTCCACCAATAGATGCAGTCATTGAAGCTGAAGTGCTACTAAGGGAAATGAAATGTCTAGATAGCAATGATGAGCTAACCCCCCTAGGCCGAATCCTGGCAAAGTTGCCAATAGAGCCTCGGCTTGGGAAGATGATGATCCTTGGCTGTATGTTCTTTTGTGGTGATTCTCTGGCTACAATGGCAGCCAATAGTTCAACGTTCCCTGAAGTGTTCACAACAGGAATGGATCATAGAAGACTGACATACCAGCAGAAAGCATTCGCTGGAAATCGTTACTCCGATCATGTAGCCATGTTGAATGCTTTCCAGGCCTGGGAAGAGGCACGCATGGGTGGTGAGGAGGCAGAGGCTGCATTTTGTGATCACAAGATGCTCTCTTTGCCCACATTAAAGGTCACATGGGAGGCCAAGAACCAGCTGAAGGAACTACTGCAGTCCATAGGATTTCCTGAGGAGACAATGGTAACTGCTGTGTTTAATTACCAGGGGGGTGCTGATCCAAAGCTGGATATGGTTACAGCTTTGATGTGCATGGGGCTCTACCCAAATGTTTGCTTTCACAAGGAGAAACGCAAAGTTCTTACAACAGAGTCAAAAGCTGCATTGATCCATAAGACATCAGTGAATTGCAGTAATTTGGAGCAGCATTTCCCTTTTCCTTTCTTTGTATTTGGAGAGAAGATCCGAACACGTGCTGTGTCATGCAAGCAGATGACCATGGTGACCCCTATTCATCTCTTGCTGTTTGGTTCGCGCAAAGTGGAGTATGTCGACAATATAGTGCGTCTTGACAACTGGATCAATCTGGCCATGAAGCCTGATGTTGCAGCATCAGTAGTTGCACTACGTCCAATTCTGGAAAGTCTAGTGGTTCGGGCGTCACGTGAGCCAGAATCCATCACAGAGATGTCTCCTCTTGATGAAAAGGTGATGAATGTCATCAAACAGCTTTGCAGAATGAATGCTGGACGCCATGGCTTGCAGCAGGTAGGCATGGGAGGTTTTAATAGTCGACGCCCATCACGTGGCCGTGGCTTTAGCAACAATGGACCTCCTCCAAAGATGATGCGTGGTGGTGGTGGTGGCGGCGGCGGCGGCGGCGGCAGCTTCAGAGGAGGTTATGGTAACCAAGGTAGAGGTGGTTATGGTTTTGGTGGCTATGGTTCTTATGGTGGAAGAGGAGGTGGGTATCGTGGCGGTGGAGGAGGTTTCAGAGGTGGTTATCGAGGTGGATACTAAAGAACATTCCCGCTCCTTGTTGCTGAAACTGTTCAGTAGTTTTACACTTTGAAGATTTGATGCATTGTTTGTAAGAAGACAGTGATCAGGAAGGTTAATATTTCAGTTACTTTGTATCAGTATGTAAATGCAGTTGTACCATAGTACATTTATGAGTATTGTGTGTAGTGTAAGGATGACTGAACATCATAGATTTTTCATCTTATACTGCACTGAATATACACTCATCCCTTGCTGTAGCAGCTCATTTATTCCAAAAGATAATCTCATGAGCAAAATCTTGTATAGTGAGGATTAAATTTGCATTACTTTACAAGTAAAATCTTACATTGCATTCCCAGAGGTTCGAGAGTAAATAGAATTAATTTTCATCATAACATAGTACATAACATGTACTTAAGTATAATGTGTGAGATGATCCTTTAGAAGTTTGAAGCATTGTGCCTTCTTTCTTTTTTTCTTTGAGATGGCATTCTCTTCTAAGAAGATACTCTTTCATCAGTGCTGAAAATGAGCTTTCATCTCCGTAATGATTTTTGACAGCTCCTTTTGGAACACCTTTGTTGCCTCTATATACATGCTGTTTTGCTTGATGTTCAGAGGCTTTGCAAATTTGTATGATTCGTAAATGCCTCAGACAGCTGTGACTGGCTTTAACTTTATGGTCCATCATACCAGTTGTCTCTTTTTCCTCAGCCTTCTTCTTCAAGCACTTGAATGGTTGTAGAGCTTTCTTATGGGTAACGAGGATGCTGAGATTCATTCTTTATTGGTTATGGCCATTTATCAAGTAAGTTAACAGTCTTTTCAGTTTCATGAAAACCTTATTTCTTCTTTTTATCATTGTATCTTTTTTTGTCATGGTTAACAGACTTTCTTGTCCATGACTTTCTTGGCTTTGCCAATGCTAGAATCACCTGCAACACTTGTTGGATTCATGGTGCACAAAAAAGTCACACCAAGATCATTACATGATTATAACTGAAATGCAAAGAACGATGTCGGCACACTGAAGTAGATTTTTGGTAGTCTTGATGTCATGTGCTGATGTGATTATGAGCACTGACCTCAAATGAGTGAAAATTGAACTCATTTAATTAAAAATATGTATGGAAATACATGTGTCATATGAGTGAAAACTCATGAAACTGTTGCTCATTAAGTGAGGGATGAGTGTACTTTAAAATTACACAGATTTAATGGTGCCATAATTATTTTATGAGACACGTTAGTATACATATTTAATTATGGCATAACAGGCGGAAAGTTCTTTGAGGACAAAAGTACACTGATATTAGTGTGTACTTATAAACTCCCTTTTGTCTTCAGATGTATCCTGATGCCTCAAAACGTTTCTTGTTTGTATGCATATTTATTATTTTTTCATTTAAATGCAGATTGTGACTTACAGTAGAGTATTATATTATCACAAATAATACATTAAAGAAATTATTACTGTATGTTCAACCTGCTGTGGTTCTTCTAACTGTATGAATTTTAGAATGTGAAAACAGTTCTTCAAAATCTGTTGGAGATATTCAGTCAGACATTTCTTTTTCATGTGTGTTAGTGTGCTGCGTATTGTTTCTGCAGCATGTAAATAGCCATTAATTAGCTGGAGCCTGTGTACCAGAATTGGTGATATTGATGGACAGATGGCAGTTATTTCATTTTGACCTTTTTTTCTATTTTGGGAACATGTGCCGAAGGAATTCTGAAATATGCATGTAGTTATTGTGGTATGTGAGCATTTTAGCTTTCAGCATGGGATATATTTGAATTCATTCAGGGTTTTGTAGTCAGGCAATGTGGCTAGTCCCAGAAGTCAGTCTCTTGCAGTCATTGTGACAGAGTAGCAGCTTACTTTAGAATCAAGTTGGATATTTTTACTGTTTTCAGAATTGGATAAAATGGGCCTTTTTTTTTTGTCATGAATCTAGTTTAAACAAAAATTTGGTTAATGGCAGTTGTGAGGAATGAACTGGAATATCATTGTGAAGATGTATAGTTCTAGGATGAAAAGCAGTGATTCAGGTTGGCGTGTGTTAGAGTGATGATGCTTATGAAATTTCCATCCAGCAATCTTAGAAGAAACTTTTAATTTGACTTCACCAAGTCAATTTTATGTTGAAGTAATTAAGAGTGTGTAAACACCTTATAAAAAGTGGAATTCATTCTTGTGTCATTTAAAGTTATGTGGTGTGCTTTTTTATATGCTTTACCAGTGTAACCTGTATAGTTCATAAAATAGGTGGGGAGAGAAGTATGAAAGTTTTTGGAATTTTTAATTACAACTTTTATGTGTTTGCTGTGAGAATTAAAGAAGGCTGGCATTTCATGTTCCACATATTGCCACAACTGGAATAATACTTTTTCCAAAATTATATTTATTGTTTCCCCATAAGTATTATTTATTTAGCAGAAGTCATTTTGTGATGGTGTACTCTGTTATGGTGCTAATTGTTACAGGAAAGGGGAAAATTGTTGACTGCTGGACAGTCTTTACCCCAGTCTCATCAGTGTTCCATATATTCTTACATTCAAATTTTTATTCCTCAAAGGCAGGAATAGATTATCTTAGAATTCTTGCACACCATGTTTATTAAAACTGTTCTACTTAAGCACATAACTTTCAGAGTCTGAGTGGGAAGAATCTTATGTTTTTTTCATGAAACAGAATGACCATTAAGTCACAGCCTATATTATTTTGTTCTCTTTCATAGGAACATATTTTATTGGGTATTTTATACTTGCAGGAAAAGGTTTGGACTACTTTCATTGTTAATCTGCAGTAGATTTTTGATGAATGTTTTAAATACTCAGCCACTTCATCTTCTTAGTAAACTGAAAATATGTGGCAAGAGTTTTTAAGTTGTGTCTTTCTCCCATACTGTAAATCTGAAAAATATTATGAGATTAATTCTATGGATTTCAGAGCCTTTCCGTAATGAGCTTTGTGTTAACCGTTTTTACTCCAAGTGTCTTCAAATCTGTTTACAGTTTACTGAATTCTTTTCTCCTTGTGTGTGACTTCCACATTCCATTTTAATAAAATCTATTTGTTCAGTATACTTCCCATTATAACATGGCATTTTACATATTGATGGAATAGTGAGAGTCCAGACAGTTTATACAGTTACAAGTAAAGGACAGAACCTGGTTTTTTAAGTGAAAAACAAATCATTTCTGTGTTATATTCCTGATATACTTTCTTAAGGTTTTAAGACCGTTTAGGGTTGTGCAGGCTAGTGCACACAAACTTTTTTTTTCTGCATTATATAACACATCTTAGGTTTTTCTGGACGAACTGCCATGTGCAATCATGTATGTCTGCTGACAATGGTTTTTGTGTAATCATATTTTTTTATTTGAAGTAATTATACCTTATGTTTAAAGTTAAAGTGAAGTGTCAAGAACCTTATTTTCTTATTAAGCTATCCCTGTGACAAGCTGTGAAGGCCCATAGGGTTGTGAGAAATTGAGGCTCCCACATTTTCTAGACAGTTCACAGATGGTAGTGAGGTTGTCAGTCTTACACACTGGCCACCTTTTACCCCCAGGAAGATTCTTGTATTCATTTCCGTTAGAGGCTGAGTCAACCCCAGGGCCATAGTGCGGCTGGAAGGATTAGGCTAATTGAAAAATCCAGTGACCTCGTCGGGAATCGAACCCGCGACCTTCCTGCTTGTAACATAGTGTCTCAGCCAACTACACTATCATGGGCCCCAGAGGCTTGTTTAATCTTCTCTAATTAGGATGCTGTCCTACTACAGCTGTATGCTAGTTTTATCTGACAAGAAATAGGATTTACTTATGAAAAATTCCAGAATCATATCAATGGTATTATTAAATTTATATATTTTTATGCATTATATACAGGTGGGGCATGTGGTAGTGTAGTTGGTTGAGGCATTATGCTATGATCCGGAAGGTTACAGGTTCGAGTCCCGATGAGGTAGATTTTTTCAATTGGCCAAATCCTTCCAGCCACACTATGGCCCTGGGATCAACTCGGCCTCTAAGAGAAATAAGTACCAGGAATCTTCCTGGGGAGTAAAGAGCGTCCAGCGCGTAAGGCTGACAACCTCACTGCCATCTGTGTGCCGGTTATCTAGAAAATGTGGGAGCCTCAATGTCTCACAACCCTATGGGCCTTAATGGCCTGTTATAGGGATAGCTTTACCTTACCTTTTCCTTTATTATACACAAGTTGTACGTTTGTTTCAAAATATTAAGGCCTTTACAAGTGATAATTTCACCATTTGTCTAATTAATTTATATTTAATACAGTAGAACTTGGTTATAACGTCATCAAAGGGACCTAAAAATAGTGTCGTTATAAACGAATGTCGTCGTAACCGAAATGGGCACTTCCACAGTAGCCTTATGTTAGTCACGTAAAAATCTACCAAAAACCGAGTTAAAATGTTGCATTTTTTAGTGAAATACGTATTAAGTACAGACTAACATAACATTAACGTGGAATTAATATGGATTCTCCATATCGTTTGTACTGTAGAATTCACCAAACCAAATTCGCGGCATACATCAGCTTTTTTCCTTCCATTTTCTATTTCACGAATCACTTTAACTTTCTCTTCACTGCTTAAAACTTTCCTTTTCATTGCCATGTTTTCGCTACTGCACTTCTCTGGGTTTAGGCAGGAACACTATAGGGTAAGTAGACAATGTGAGGTCCTGTTAGACGAGATTCTAGGAAAGGAATGCAGTTAACAACCTGCCGCGTCCTCTTGCACTATTCACGCAGTCCCACCCCACACCCTTGTTTTCGCATAAAACCCCCGCTCCTCTTGCAGCCCGCAGTCGTATTCTTCCAGGACAGTCATGTCAGGAAGTAGAGAAAGTGAGGGTGGGCAGACACATCGAAGTTTCCCACGATATCAGAGAAATTCAGGAATGAAAATGACGTTACATACGAGGTTGATGCATTTGTGCATGTCATACTAAGCAAGGTATAAAAACAGTTGCTTTATGAGGAATTAGTTCGTACCATTGAATATTTGACGCAATAGACAAGGTGTTGCAGAAACTGATGTTGCTATAACCAAGTTTTACTGTATTTATATTTTACCATCTGAGTTTCTGCTAAACTCACGTGTAAAGTTGTTCCAGATACATTAGAGTTGAATATACTTCCATTAATATTGGTAAAGCGTGTTGCTAGTATGTTATGGCATCCTTTGGTAATTAACCCTAAAGATGAAAGAGTGAATTACAGTAGGGAGCTTGAGAATTTTATGGTATTCAGAATGTTAGGAGCAAGCCATAGCGAAGTAGAGTTCAAAGCTTTTTTGTCAATGTCACTGGGGTGAAGTATTTGTTTTTATCACTATCTGGATATTCCATTAGTGGTAAAGTTTGTAAAATGTTGATAAAGAACCAACATTAAATTCCTGTAGGTCCATGTACAGGGTTTGTCCGGAAAGTAATGCAATTAAGTTCGTAAAAAAAATATTCAAGATATCCTTACAAACGTTTAAAATTCTTCAAAGTACTCCCCTTGGGCATCCACACACTTTTGCCAGCGACTTTTCCATGCACGGTACGCATTCTGGAAGCTGTTGACGGGGACCTCGTTTAGAGCCTTTATCACAGCGGTTTGGATCGCTTCAGTGGTTCCAAAACGGGTTTCTTTCAGTGCAGTCTTGATCCTTGGGAACAAAAAGAAGTCGTCCATAGCCAGGTCAGGACTCTAGGTGGGCTGAGGAAACGTTGCCAAGCTGTGCTTGACCAGAAACTCCCGTACGTGCAGAGTGGTGTGGCTGGGAGCGTTTCCGCATGGGCAAATTGTCGGTAACGATGTCGTGCACAGTGGTTTTCGGAATACTGAGAGTCTCTGCTATCATCCGAACACTCATTCGACGATCGGTATTAAAAGATCATGAACACGAGACACATTCTTGTCACTTTTGCTGCTTGACGGCCGTCCAGAGCGGGGGTCACCCCCTCTTCCCGGCCATTTTTAAACAACATCAACCACCTGGAGACTTGAGAATAGGAGAGAGCAGAGTCCCTGTAGGTTTCCTCAATCATTTGGTGGGTGTCGGCGAGGCTTTTGTTCAGTTTAACCCAGAACATGATCGCGTAACATTTGATAGTTTTCTCCATTGCATGTCGTGACACAGGCACTAACAGGAGGACCGCGGAAACAGCGATCCTGACGCTCCCAGAGCTCAGAGCAGACTGAAGCGTTGTGAAGCTAAGAGTCCCCGCCCCCTTTCCGAAATGGTCCAAACGCGCTGCGACCAGGAGGAGCAGCGGAAAAAAACCAATTGCATTACTTTCTAGACAAATCCTGTATCATGGTCAAGTTGAGCAGTTGTATGAATAGCCATCTGGTTTTCGAAACTACTCCTGCATTAAATTATATTTGAGAAAACAAAATGTTAAATTCATATGTTATGCACAAGTAAAAATCCCACAAAACTGGATGCCAGTCTCCATCAGATTAATTGGGAAGGAAGATATTATCTTTCAGTGTTACCACAGATTTTAATTATAAGTACTGGATTTGTACAGAGTTAATAATTAAGATAACACATATGAGTATTTAAAGTGTATGTGAGACAAGTGTCTCTTTGTGGTTCTGTTAATTGTGTATGATGTAATAATCATAAATTTTTTCTTTCTTTTTTTCATAAGTGTATTACAACCAGTATTGTGTGTATGCCATACCTCTGGGTCATGTTCACCATAGCTTGGTATTTTGCTTGGTTCAATATGACAATTCTTAAAATATCAAGCTACACATATAAGAAAAGTGTAGTTGCATTTGAAGTGTGTCTGCAAGAGATAGGATCTCTGGATTCTGGGATACTAAAAGTGAACAAGATGTGTTACTTGCCTCATAAAATTGCTTATGGTAGATGTATTTACTTTAATAGTATGTTTCATAAACTGAAATATTGGCACATATTAACCTTCTGTAGGAAGGATAGTAGTGTTGATTTTTAAGAGAAGAGAAGTGTGGTGTTAACAACTTTCACTGTCTTCTGCCAAATATGTAAAATAGAATTGTGAATGCACTAGCTGGTCTGGTGCAGTTTAATGGAGGTAACAATCACTGCTTTTTATCTGGATAAAAAGGTGGTAGTATTCACACATGTTTGTGTGTTTCCCGTTTCAACTTCTGCATCAGTTTTCATGAAGTTTGTTGTGAACATTGTTATTGGAGCTCATCCCATCCTCAGAATTTTTTATTTTTGATGACAGATTTTTTATTCTTTGAAAGGAAGGTGTCAGTACTGTGTGGTGTTACCCACCACCAGAGAAAAAGCACTTGTAAAGATTAAATAAGCTCTCAAGGGATGTCAGTCAATATCAGTATCTGTATATACAACAAGAAAACATTCATAGCAATATTGAACCATTTTAATTTAATTCTGAGATATATTTATTTATTTATATATAATAAATTATTTTTATATAAATGTTAAACCAGGAACAATCAACTAGCAAAAATCCAACATAATAGTGTTTATTTCAGCACAGACTGTGACACCATGCAGCAATGTACATGAACAGATTTATTTTCAAACCAGAAGATTGCTGACAGCATTTGTTGGGCTCAGGAGATGGACATTCAAAAGACTGCCATTAATAACTGTCTCACAGTCTGTGTAGAGCTGTTATATCAGATTTCAGTTTTATCCTTGTCCTGTTTCCTTCCTTAACAGACAACTTGTTGAGAATATTTCACGTTAGGATTGGTTGTGTTTCTGTTGAATTACCGCATATGTTCAGCAGTGTACTGCATGGCTGAAATTCCTGAACGTGATAATATTGTACCTACCTACCACTTGGCAATACAGCCCTGGGTGAGCCTTGGCCTCCTCTCTCTATTCTGATTTTCTCTATCCATCCTTTCACTTTCATCTTCTTCAGGTCATTAACACTGTCTAGCTATCTCATCCTGGGTCTTCCTTTTCTTCTTTTGGAATATAGCCTTCCTTTTAACATTCTCTTTGGCATTGCATTATCTTCCATTCTTTTGACATGTCCCAACCATCTTATTCTCTGTGACTTGATAAATCTTACTATATCTTCTCCTTTTAATAATTGCAATAATACTGTATAGAGAGGAAACTGGGTGGCTGTACAGTTCAGTATCAGAACTGTCACTGAAACAGAATTTTGCAGCCAAAGCTTTCAGTGTGTACTCAGCTTCCATGTGACTAAAATTCCAGAACAGGCTAATACTGTACAGAGAGGAAGTTGGGTGGCTGCACAGTTCAGTATCAGAACTGTCACTGAAACAGAATTTTGCAGCCAAAGCTTTCAGTGTGTACTCAGCTTCCCCTTGACTGGAATTCCCCAGCAGGATAATCTGTATAAAGAGGAAACTGGGTGGCTGTATAGTTCAGTAGTAAAACTGTCAGCCAGAATTTATGACCAGTGTGTTCAGCGTGTACTCAGTTTGCAGGTTGCTCTGGTGCTAATAATTTTATTGCTTATGAAGACTCCTCTTATATTTCTCTGCAGTTTGGCTACAGACATGTATCAGTAATATATATGGAAGTATATATTTCTCTGCAGTTTGGCTACAGACATGTATCAGTAATATATATGGAAGTATAACATCTCTTTCCCTTTATGTGACATGCTAACTGCATTCAAGTTAAATGTGAGAGGAGTCTTGATGACTGGCACAGAAGTAAAATCCGGTGCATGCTCACTGAGTACAGTTGAGAATTTTGGTCTGAAATGTATCATTTTGAACCATACAGCCAACCTGTTTCCTCATGACTACAGTGAAGTTTTAAGGCAATAATTGCAAGTCTAGCAACCAATGAAAGTTTTGATGGGCATCATTATGATGTTTGTACCTGTAATGATGTTAAATGGCACAGAGGGAAAGCCTGCCTATGAAAGGATATTCAAGGAGAGGATATTGTAATAAAATGTATACATTTGATGTCAGTTCTACAATTTCTCACAATTATTGAATTATTGATATCGATTGACATCCCTAACATTCGCCATTTGATCTTCCAGGGATTAACAGTAGATCCCAGGAAGCCCAAATGTGTACAGTGATTCACCACCAGGTACTGTAGTGTAACTCATTATTGCAATTTGAAATCTGTGAATAAGCTAAAATACCAACATATCGTTTGCTATTCTGTCACAAGGTTAAGCACAGTTAAATTTGTAGTTTTGAAAAAAAAAATGTAAACATTCATTCGTTACGTAACTAATTTACAAAAATATTTTATTCGTCATGTTATGTATTAAGCACATGCTTATACTTATTTCAGTTCTTATTTTCTGTAGTTGGAAATTTCAGAACTTAGTTTCTAGGTTTTGAGTTTTTTAGGGTCTGGTCTACTAGGAGATACAATACTACATTCGGGTTTCAATTGGCGTCATACTTAAACTGTTTTATTAATGTACCTTATATACACTCACACACATACACTAGACAAATTCTGTAATTCAAACGCTGAAGCTATGATAGTGTTTAGTCAGTATGTGTTAATTATATGGGAATATCTAATAATCAGTTTTGCATTGTACTGTCAAAACCATTTGACATATTAGTCTGAAGGTCATTGTTCTGAACCTTACAGGCAATTAGTGGCTGAGATTTAGCACACTTAATGTTGTTGCAGTTAGAATTATACCAACATTGTTGTTTAGGACTGTGCGCTTAAACTCATATGCTTTTCATTCATACAGCCATGTGATCAGTCACTGTGGTCAGTGTATGAATGTGTCGGAAATTTATAGCACTGTCTGTGTTGGAGTTTTGTGTGTGTGCAAAATATTATTCACTTAATACATATGCTTAATACTTCTGCGTCTTAGTATGCACAGTACCCTAGTTTGCAGATGTGAATAATGTTTTTGGTATGCTTATAATACTGCACATTGGTAAGAAAGATTAGTATTTGCATGCAAGATAGAGAAATCAATATTTATCTTTGTCTTCAGTCAAGACAAGGAATTAGAACAATTAGGAATTAGTAACAAAACTCAAGAGAGGGAAATGTAACATTTAAGGGAATATAATAAATGTCTCCATGACAGTATCACAAAAATTTAAATTCTCATAACCTCACTATGATAAAATAAATGCACATTTACTATGAAACTCCTTTTAATGCCTATGACCTATATATAGGTTTGTGGTGTTTGTTTCCACGTTCAGTATTGTTCATTCAGTAGAATTGCAAATTAGCTTTAATTGTTCAGTGTGAGTAGGAATTCCTGTTACCAGTTGACTCACCTGGAAGTGTTAGCTTTGAACACGAAGTGTACTGTATAATGAATGTGATAGTTTTACACTGTGTGTCATAGCAGTGTTTAGCTCTGTATAACACACCTTCACACCAGAAGACCATGATGAGCAACAAAGTTTGGACTTTGTGCTTCACAAGAAATTTGTCATGTCCATGAGTGAAATGTAAACCCTACATTGAGGACAAAGTGTAGAGTAATTGCTCATAGAACCACAGAGAATCTATTACTCATGCTGTTACACCTTTCACTAGTGGTTAGATGGAGTGCAAGGTATGCAGAAGAGTCTATTATCCCAGCTTCTGCATCTATGCCATTCACTGATGATCACACTGAATATATACTGGGCAGTTGTAGTTCTTAGAACCATGTCGAAAATGTTGTTTCTGCTGTTGCACTGTTATCATTCACTAGCAGTCACACTGAATGCATAGTGGGCAGTAGCAACTGACAGTTTGTAATCCTTGCTACTGTGCATACATCATTCACTATGTTGAAGTCGGTGAAAGAATCAACACAGCCTTTTCCTCACCCATCTGGCCTGAAGCTGCCTCACTCAGCTTATCCCCACCAGCTGCTGATGACTGCAGGCCATGCAGTATAAGTAATGTGGGGAGGCAGACATGCAACTATGACTCCCACTACCTGTGTCTGCTCTTAGGTTGGTTCCAGTGTAGTGGTCACATTGAACGCAAGATGTGTTAACACTGTATAGTCTAGATACTGATGGTGGCATAAAATAACCCACAGGAAGGAGAAAGCTGTGAAGTAATGGCTCATAGAACTAAGGATATGTTGTCCTTGTTACTGCACATTCACTGCAAATTCTTCATTAGTGGTCTGAGTGCAAAAGAATCTGTCGTCCGTAATACTGCACCAGCAGTGTTCACTTCTGGTCACATTGAATGCAGGATGTGGTAGTAGTTCTTACAGTGATGGAGAATTTTCCATTATGTAATAGTAATAAAGTATCCACACCATATCAGTCAATGTAATAGTGTAGCCTCCCATCCTACAGTTACTACCAATTCAGTCTCATATTGTGACATTAGCTGATTTGCTAACCACCTAAACCCCACATATCAAAGTGCAGGGGAGGAACGTTGTGTGTCTACATCACTGAAGCCAAGTCCTTTGGTACCCACATGAACATAATTTATATTTACCTAAACTGCCCTCTGGTATTCCACTAATGTGCTCTTACCTAACATGAAGGTAATACTAGATTTCCAGCTGTGAGGTGCATAAAATAGCTTCTGTATTTCAGCATCCCATTGCAATTGTTCAAATTAACATCCATTATTTATCGTCCGTCAATATTGCAACACTCTTCCATTCACCACTCAGTTTTTTAGTTTAACATTATACACCTTGACACTACATGTTTCAGCCCCAAACGGCCATCTTCAGGTGTCTTGATATGTTATAATTATTTTATTAAATTGTGTTAAAACTGCTACACTGTCTTAGTTCGTGTTAAAATCACATGCTGTAGTCCTCTTTTCAAGGTAAAACCAGATAAAATCCTTTAAAGTTTCTATTATACCCCACGTTTTGACTAGTAAAGACAACACCACACACTGTGGAGGAAACACACAAACCAGGGACATATGACAGCCATAACTGAAAAGTAGGCTACGAACGTGAGCGGCAAGCTGCTGAGACAAAACACGCTGGACAGACATACATTTATGAAAATGGACGACACCCCGTGTGAGGTGAAATAATATGCACTAAAATAACGTGGGTATAATAGAAACTTTAAAGGATTTTATTTGGTTTTACCTTGAAAAGAGAACTACAGCGTGTGATTTTAACACAATTTAATAAAATAATTGTAACATATCAAGACACCTGAAAATGGCCGTTTGGGGCCGAAGCATGTAGTGTCAAGGTGTATAATGTTAAACTAAAAAATTGAGTGGTGAATGGAAGAGTGTTGCAATATTGCTGGACAATAAATAATGGACATTAAGTTGCATAAAATAGCATTTACATATACAGACATGAGGTATGGGAAGAAATTCCTCTACTTAAATGTTCATATAACTATCCATTGTTATGGATGTGATCTCTGTACCGCGAAGTTATTTGGTTGCCATGAAAGATTAGCAGAAAGTAGAGCTTCAGTGACTAATGAAGAGCCAGTAATGGTACTGATTACTTTTTAAAACACTTGCATAGATATACACATTGTATTAGCAATTAATTAATTAATTACTGAGGGTGTTGAGGAGAATATGTTGACCGAAGAGGGATGAAGTGACAGAAGGATGGAGAAGACTGCATAATGAGGAGCTTCATAACTTGTACTCTTCTCCAGGTATAATTAGAATGATCAAGTCAAGGAGGATGAGGTGGACAGGGCATGTAGCACGAATGGGGGAGAAGAGGAATGCATGTAGGATATTGGTGGGAAAGCCAGAAGGAAAGAGAGCACTGGGAAGACCAAGGCATATGTGGGTGGACAGTATTAAAATGGATCTTAGAGAGATAGAATGGGATGGTATGGATTGGGCTCTTGTGATCACGGTAATGAACCTTTGGGTTCCATAAAATGCTGGGAAATTCTTGAGTAACTGCAGATTTGGCTTCTCAAGAAGGGCTCAGCTCCATAAGTAAGTAAATATTAGCGATTAATTGTTTCAGCTTTTCCGTGGACATCCAGATTGAGTGTTCACAGAAATGTATACAGACTTATGTATGAACTAACTTCTCTTCCTGTAAGGTGTATGCGTATATGTATAAATATTTTTTCACAGACTTTGTATGTTGTGAGATATAGTACAGCAGGGTAGTGCAGTCAGAATAGTGACTACCTACAAGCTGGACAACTGAGGGATCAGAGTTTGAGTTCGAGTAGGGTCAAGAATTTTTTCCATGTCATCCAGGCTGGTTCATGGGCCCCACCAACCTTCCTATGCAATTGGTGCAAAGGGCACTCACTCCCTGAGAGTAAAGCAGCTGGGGCGTGAAGCTGACGACTCACCTTGAACTACCTTATGTGAGTCTCAAGAGAAGAGAAATTTAGAGAAGCTATCAGACTACACGCATTTTAAGCATAGTGACAGCTGACATATATGTCAGCATGATTATGTATCAGCTTTGCAATAAAAGAGGGAACATACAGTAACATGCTTGATTTTATACTTGACTCAAGGAAACTGAGAAATGTGTGCAGTCCTGCATGAAATAGAACTGATGCCCTGATGGGAAGCAAGTGAGCTCTTTATAAACTACTAGAATTAACAGTCTCCTTGTTTCAGTCGCAGAATCATACAACAAGTATTTCAGGTCTGACTTTGTGTTCCACTTTTTGCTGTGTACAGGTTGACCGTAATGGCTGACTGCCAAAACAACAAGATTCTGCTGCAACAGAAACATTCAGTGAGCCACAGACCATACCAAAGATAAACAAACAAAACCATAAGGCAAATGTGCATGGCAATTGCTCGTTAACCCACATAACCTAGAATTAATATGAGGCAATTACATAAGAAAAGCAGAAGAGCATGACAGCGAGCAGCAGATTCTTTCACTGCAACAACAAGTACACCTGATGAAGGCTGGTTGGCCAGAAACATGTAGTGATATAGAATATAGAGAGGAGGATGAGTGAATGTTAATGGACGTTGCACATAGACAGCAAAAAGTGGAATGTAAAGTCATATCTGCACAGCGCAACAGGATGCTGAATTATAATATTAAATATTTCAGGGTTGTCATTAATAGAGATGGTCTAAATATGTTGTATTTTAGCGTCCTGTTGCACTGATTCATATTCATAATGTGTATGTATTAATGTGCTTTCTATTTCAAAGCACAAAATTTAATGGAAAGTTTGACTTTCATTTTCTCCCACCCCCCATTCAATGCCAAAAAAAAAATACAAATAAATATCTGAACTATCAGAAATCTTTATTCCACTGGGAATTGTAAATGTTACTGATCAGATCAACAAGTTCAACAGATGGGTATCTGGTAGAAGAAATAATATGATCACTGGTTTAGTCATTAATCAAAATTGCTTAGCACAATCTTTCATTATGTTCACCACTCATTATATTATCATCAGTATTATAGCTTAGTCATTTATATTCTTGAATGTTTATATACTGATATATTTTAGAACACTTGTAGGTTTTAACACTTATGTTTTAAAATTATATCTGAGTAAATGGTAACCTCACCACTACCTACTCATTTTGCAATATGGCACTTTAGTGCTAGTCTGCCTTCTGTAATAAGAGTTTTAATCGCTGTCATCATCATTCTGGCATCGATTCAGAGGTCGACGACTTTCCTCATCTGATCCATAAATAACATCCTCATCAGAATCATTTATCATGGAGAAAGCAGGGTTGTCTTTTGTAATGGGTGATTCTGTGAAAAGAAAGATCAAGGGAATTAGAAAAGTCAGTGGCTATGAAATCACATGCCAATTGAAGTTGTACAAATATGCATGAAGTACACAAGTGACTGAAGGAAATAAGAATTAAACCTAACATAGTCAGTTGAGGCATTATGCTACAAGCTGGAAGGTCATAGGTTCAAGTCCTGATAATTTTTTTTTCAATTCACCTAAACCTCCCAGCTGCACTATGGACCTGGGGTTGAGTCAGCCTCTAACAGAAATGAATACTGGGAATCTTCCTGGGGAGTTATAGGCAGCTGGTGCATAAGGGTGACAACCTTACCGCCATCTGTGAGCCGATTGTCTAGAGAAAATGTGGAGCCTCTCAGTCTCACAACCCTATGGGCCTTCACGGTCTGTTACAGGGATAGCTTTAATTTTTTTTTAGACCTATTAATCTAGATTCTGTTTGCCTTTCATGTTCATAAATTTATAGTGTCTGTTGTACTAGTCTGGCTGGCCAAGATGGTGGGTCCCCAGTAGCCAATCCATTCATTCACAGAAGTGACTGATATTCTGATGATCCACATTGAGTAACTGCAGTGCACACCAATTAGTGACACCAGTCGGATACTAAGTGAATATGACTTCCTCTAACAGATGGTTCAGAAAGAGTGAGTATGTCTTGTTTCTAAGATTCCAGATTCATATTCGAAAGATAATCTATGCTCACTCTGCATAGTACAGACACTTGACTAAAATAGCATGGCCAAATAAGCTCGTAAACTGGGTTTCTCCTGTGAGGCAGAAATGTAGACTGAAGAAAGAGTGGACAACTGCTGCAGAACAAGCAATGAAAGCAAGAAACATTGGAAGTAAATACTGGGAAAACTTAATGAACTGTAGATTAGATAGTGAGCAAGGAACAGCTGGATGTAGAGGAACTTAAATATATGTACAGTATATACAAGTTATTGATAATAGTTCAGTCTATGGAAGCTGGAATAGCTCACTTGGTGTAGTGATAGGCTAAGGGCTGGACAGCCAAAGTTCAGTTCCCGGCAGTGGCAAGAGATTTTTCTTTACTCGTACTCTACAGCACCCAGACCAGCTGTGAAGCTCTTAACCTGGAGGTAAAGTGGCTGGGGCCTGGAGCTGACCATTCAACTTCATCTAGTGCTGAAGCTAAGATTGATGGAGCTATGCTCCAGTCCCCCATACATATTCATGGCATAATGTTGCTTAATGAAGTACAGGGAAAACTCTGCTTTTACCTTCACCTTCACCTTCACCATACGAAACCTTGACTCTAGGTGTAAACTTACCAAAGACAGTACCCTTTGCTGGTGAATAAACATAGGCCATAGTGTACAAGGAGAAGTTAAGAAGGCTGTAAAATGACATGAACTGTGCAGAACTCTTGTAGTTGGTTGACAACTCTGCTACAAAGTTGTCCTCTAGGATCCCCACTCCAAATCTTAGAACAGTAATGGACAGACTAATACCCAACACAATGAGCATCAGGAGTGTCAGGAACTTCAGCCTCATGTCTGTAAAAATGAGAAATCGCAACATTAAAGGAGTATAAGGATGTAGATACCGTATTTATGCATGTATAGGCCGCACATTTTTTGCCAAAAATTCAAGAGGAAAACTGGGCTGCGGCTTATATTCGAAATATTCAAAATCACACTTCATTTAAAAAAATTATATTCATAATTAGTAATACAGGGTGTAATACTCCTGAAATAATATTCCAAGAAAATTATTTTTCCTATAATTTCTGTCTGAAAATTGTGCTGCGGCCTATACATGCGTAAATACGGTATTATAAAATACAAATATTTATATTTTGGATAGGACTTGAAAGATTTTGTGCATAGATTTGTATCTTTTACAGATTTTATTAGAATTTGTAAATTTTACATAAAATGTGAACCTAAATCTTTCATGTTATGAAGGATGAAGCATCTCTGCTTTGGCTTTTCAGCCTGTTTGTAATTTTTGGCTGGTGTGAACACTAACTTAATCAAGATATGTTTTCAGGGCCATGCAGTATGCCCTTAGAGAACCACATAATGTGTGTTTTTCTTCTCCTTAGAATTTTGCTCTTTACCTACTCCCACTTTCAATACAGATTTCTGTTTTCCCTTCCCTGAGAGTCAGGGACCAAGAGCTCTGAATACTATAACTGAAAAGAAAAGAAAGAATATACATATTTTTAGAAGGATATTCTGAGAGTAATTCTTAAGTCATGCATTTATCTCCTCACTAAGTAGCTTGTTCTGAAAAATATTGGCAACAGACTAGAAAAATAAGTACATAAGAAGATTCCACACCTTCAAGAAGATACTATTAGAATGCAAGTTAGGATCTCCACAATATTACACTGTGTGTAAGGGATACGACGTTATTACCCATGGAATAAGGTGAGGAAAGTTGTACATATGGTGGACTGGAAAGTTTGGGAAAGGAGTAATATTTATCCTGCTGTACCAGCTACTATGTTACATTTCTGCAGCCTGAAAGGATTGGTGAGGTGCTCAGCACGTCTCATTATTGTATGGAAAGTATTCGGTTTGAATCTTGGCTGGAATGACTAAAAGATTGAACATTTATTTTAGGCTCTCCCAGAAAATATAATTAGGATAATATCCAGATGTAAGTCAACACCATGCCTCTCTGGTTCTTGCCTAACAGTAACAACAACAATATAAGTTAAACAGAAATAAATTTAAAACTTACTAATGTAGTAAAATTATCATTGCCATTTTCTTCACAAACTTACAGATGGAACCCATGTTTATTTTAACATTTGTACTCAAAATGATCCCAAGAGCATGCAGTTAAGCCATGGACATCCTGTTGTGGGACATCCAGTATTATCCTCAGTACCCTCACCTCAAACACCATCAATTATGTTCTTTTTTTATGTCAGAACCTAAGTCACATCCATATAGAAAAACAAAGTTATAGCCTTGCATATTGTATCTTAGTTTTTGTTTAGGATATGGGCAGGCAAAAGATCCTGAACTTACTTTTAGCAAGTATTCTGAGAGTTTAATCTATTAATTTATCCATGAATGCAATTTTTTATTTATTACCTGCCTTCAAGGCCTGTATTGTTAAAAAATTCAAACCTCATTTAAAAACATTCCTTCTGAAAACCATTCATACATTCATTATGCTGTGTGTGCATGCATGTCTCTCTCTCTCTCTCTCTCATACAAGGTCTTCTTTAATTAGAAACAATTTGATGCAATCAAATAACAGATTGTTTACAATGCCAAATTAAGAAATATGAATCTTTGTTAAAATAAGCTTTTATAGAATATATACTAACAACATTGCAGCCATGTGAAAATGCCTACACATTGTTAGGCAACAATTACAAACTTGTCGACAATAGAAAACTTAAGATTATATCCAAATATTTAATACACACTGAATCAGTATATAAGTAATTTGATAACAAATATAAATTAAAATAACAGCATTACATCTGTATAACCAGAAATCTGTGCAATGTAAAATAGGCTTTATGGGTTCTATTGCACTTGGAAATGTGAAGTGGGTGTTTAACTGTATGTGATGAATACATTTAATACACACGGTCATATTCACATGAACTACAAAAAAAGACAACTTTATATAAGAATGATATTAATATTATTAATACTGGACTCACCAAAATATGGCATAGCTCGCAGCTCACTATAGGCACGCAGAATCAGCAGTAGCAAATAGGCCAAGTATATACCACATGCCACGAAGAAGAATATCTTGAAACTCTGTAAGGAACAAAGAATATTATTAACCTTTAAGTGACTCATGAAAAGCACTTTTGAATGTTAAAGGTTAAAATAATTTGTGGTGTAAGAATTCGTTAGTACAGTGTCTTTGCTTCCTTGATGTCATTCAGTGGTTAAGTAGTTCCAGTTATTTTCAATAGATCACCACTGTACCAGATACTAAACTAATTCACTCCATGAAGAGTTCTACATTCTGGAATATAATACTATGTAGTCTGGTAAAAGGGTTGAGAGGTAAGCCAAGGATGAAAACAAGTGTGTAGCAAGCTTTCAACAATTCAGTCCATTTCCCTTCTTCACAACCTATTTCTGTAAGATCTACTTTAATATTACCCTCTCATCTAAAAGTAGATCTTCCAATCACTTTTCTTTCTTTTCAAATTCAAGTTCTGTATGAACTTCTTTCTTTCATGTATGCTATGTGTTCAGCCCATTTTGTCATTCTTTATTAACTCATTCCAACAACTCTAGGCAATTATCATTAAAGGATGCACAATGCCATGACAAAAAACTACCCACATCATAAAAATCTTATTTTTAATAATCAATAAGTGGTTATTGTAAGAGCACCATGAAATGCAACCCTTATGTGGCACCTATTGAGAGATGATATGTTGTGAACAGTGAACTGATACAAAATGGAATGAATCAATTTTGATCTGATTTGAGGGACTCTCCTGATATTCACTTGAAGGAGTTCACACTACGTAAAAGGTAAAGGTAAAGCTGTTCCTGTAACAGGCCGTGAAGGCCCATAGGGGTGTGAGAGGTCAAGGCTCCCTCATCTAGACAGTCGGCTTATAGATGGTGGTAAGGTTATCAGCTTTACGCGCATTCAGACTGGGTACCTCCTGAAAATCAAGTGGGAGTGATACCCACTGCAGTGTGAGTATGCTGCGAATAAGCAACAGTCAAAACAAAGATTTAGAGGTACAGGTCCAACACAATTCAAGGAACTCACAATCACCTTACAGTCCCCATTCAATAAAATGCTACTCTAGCCCACAGCCAGAGCAATTATCTGCTCAGTGTTCAAGTCCTGAATGTCAGAACTGCTTAACAATACCATGACAGGTAAAAGGAAGGGGTGGATTAGAAAACAGCAAGTATGAAGGGGGGGAAACAATGTGCAAGGAAATGCATCTATGGGCTTTTTCCAAATATAATGCTCACTGAGCCAGTAAACTCACACTGTTTAATTTATATATCAAGGAAGTCCCCCACGAAAGGTGTACAGAATTGAATACACATTATTAACAAAACAGCCCTCAAGACTTCATGTCTGTTATTTATAAATAAGTAATATTTGCATGCTCAGAATGTAAATTACAACAACCTCTGTATATATTATACAACTTGAAAATCTCCACCATTAAAAATTGTTTTGAAATCAGAGGAAATACATTCAAAAGAACTAAAATAATAATTGACAATCATACATAAGCACATTGTATAAGAACAGGTTAATTTATTTATTAACTCAGCTGTAATGTTTCAAATACAGTAGAACTTGGTTATAACGTCATCAAAGGGACCTAAAAATAGTGTCGTTATAAACGAATGTCGTTGTAACCGAAATGGGCACTTCCACAGTAGCCTTATGTTAGTCACGTAAAAATCTACCAAAAACCGAGTTAAAATGTTGCATTTTTTAGTGAAATACGTAGTTAAGTACAGACTAACATAACATTAACGTGGAATTGCCCAAATGTGTAATATCAAAGACATATTACAGCGCTTTTCACTGACAATACACACCGCACTAATATTAAAGGTAGGCCTACTCACCAAATTACAGTAGATTACATCAATTGTTGTGCCTTACTGTACCTAGATACGAGTACAGTAATCAGTTATCTTTACTTTACTTTACTTTTTTATTTACATGTCAAAAATCCTTTACAAGGTCGTAAGACTCAGGATATAGACAACAGTCCAAAATAACAATTAAATATAATAATTACAAAAAATATAATACATGTTAAAATATTTATGTACACATAATTTTAAAATTATAAAACTTGTAATTTAACTTTTCATTAATTATTTAATCCCAATAAAATCAATTATCAATCTTCTTAACCGTGTAATCAAAAAATTCATCAATACCATAAAATGAATGTAAATGGAGAAATTGTAATAGTGCTTTCTTGAATCGATTTTTGTTTTTGGATAACTGTTTTATTTTGCGTGGAAGACTATTATAAATTTTGATTCCAAAATACTGTGGACCTTTCTGAAATGCTGTTAGATTTGACGAGGGGAGATGCAAATTTGAACTATTTCTTGTTACAGTTGTATATATATCTGAATTTTCTGCAAATAAATCCATATTATTAACTACAAACATCATCAAAGAATATATATATTGAGAGGGCAGTGGTAATATTTTCAATTGTCTAAAGATTTTTTTACATGAATCTCTGTTTCCAGCTCCCACCATTATTCGAACAGCTCTCTTCTGCAATTTAAAAACGCACATACTGAGAGTTCTATTTCCCCAAAAAATCAAACCGTAAGACATCACTGAGTGGAAAAAGGCGTAATACACCATTTTAAGGGCATCAATATTTAAATACTGTTTGGTTTTCCTAATTATGTAACAGGCTTTATTTAATTTACCTATAATTGAATCTATATGCTTTTTCCAAGATATTGTGTTATCCAGTGTCATACCCAAGAATTTTACCTCATTTGACTCTAATAAAATTTTGTTTCCATATTCAATATTTAATTTTTTGGTAAAATTATGTTTAGCTGAGAAATTTACACAGCAAGTCTTGCCTAAATTTAATGAAAGCATATTTGAATTAAACCATTCATTCATCGATCTAAACACCGTAGTTTCCTGTTTCCTGTTACTTGCCCAATACACACTTTCTAAATTACGTTCAATGTCCATATCAGAGAAATTCAGGAATGAAAATGACGTTACATACGAGGTTGATGCATTTGTGCATGTCGTACTAAGCAAGGTATAAAAACAGTTGCTTTATGAGGAATTAGTTCGTACCATTGAATATTTGACGCAATAGACAAGATGTCACAGAAACCGATGTTGCTATAACCAAGTTTTACTGTACATACACAAATGAGGAATATAAGCTCCATGGATTTCAACATAATGCAGACGAAATGAATAGAATCCTATTCAAAAAGTAAGAAATCTCAAGTCTGATAAAACTGTTACCATGTTCTTTTATGAGTCAGAAATATGGATGCCAGCAAAGTGATGAATAAGATATAAGTTTCTGGAATGATTTGTTAAGACTGTTAAGTTACACTTTATTAGACCATAAATTCAATGGGGAGATTCATGAATAACTGGATATTTTAAATATTGTAGACACTGCAACAAATTATAAAAATAGGTGGTACAACATTTTTAGAATGACTGCAAATCATATACATCTCAAAATACAGCAATTTGAACCTACAGGCCAAAGAAACATTGAATGTCTTACAGAATATTGGAGTACCAATTTTAAGCCAATTTGAGATTGTAATGGGGTTAGAACAATTTTGCTGACTTAAGCCATGGTTTTATTCAGAACTGGCTGCCAGGTTGCCAAATATAAGGTTCATTTTTCCTAACATTTTATGGAAAATAAAATGTATTTTAGTAATTTCCTATTGATCCTTCAACATGCATGCAATAAACTTATTTGTAAGCAACACACATAAAGAAGATAAAGAAGAAAAACTCTTGATTAGTAATGCCATGTAAAAGAAAATAATGATGGGACTTATTAATGATAGCCTGGTTTTAAGAAAGCTGAGGAACTTACATCATAGTTTCTTGTATCAAGTTTGTAACTGTATGTTGGATCTTGAAGTTCATTGAACTTCTGCCATGTTGCCATTGTAATAGCAGATATCCACAGCATCCCAACAATAAGGAGTTTTGGCAGATAGAAAGTCAGTATGTGGCGTTCATTCTGAGAACAGAGGAACACAGAAAGAAATGTACGAATATAATAAACATTTTCATATTACACATGTGTTCACACACAACAAAAATTTTGTACAGTGTTCTTTTGAATCTTGTTTATACCATCTGTACTATTACTATGTAAGAAGTCTGTGTTTCAGCAGCTCAATATTAAACAGAATGCACATGTTACATTACATGCACATTCAGAACAATTATTATATAACAAAGAACTAATAGGTAAAGATATTCTTAGGTCTTTCTATAACACTATAAAAGGTATAGGAGTAAAACCCTGATCCCTGATAACCTCATCACATATTTAATAAATTTTGGAACAAAGCCCAAAAGCTTCTGTTTTTATTTTCCTTGATTTAACTGTATCAATTCAATGACTGATGCGCAGAGCAGTGGGTAAAGAAAGAACCAATACTACCATCCTGATACTAAAATTTTAGGTTCATTCTCATAAATTTGTAACAAGCTTCATTGGTTTCAATTTATATCCAATGATGACTCTCAAACTGACATATATTTATTTATAAATTTATTAAACAATGCTAACTCTGATGTGAGCTAGGATAGTTGAGGTGGTACATTGACTATGCTATGAGCTGGAGCTCAATTCCCAGCAAGGGAAAGGGATTTCTTCTCTTCTTCACAGGCATCCAGACGGGCTTTCTGGTCAAACTAGTACCACAGTTCATTTCCCCAGGGGTAAAGTAGCTGAGGCCTGAAGTTGACCACTCACATCCATCTAGTGCTGCAGTTAAGAATGTATGGAGCCATATCTCCATTCCCTTATGAGTTGTCTTGGTCTGGTGCTTATATGGGCACCTTCACCTTTATCTTTTATGAACTCTGATAGCAGAATTACACCTGATCAAGTGTGGCAATATAATCTAAAGGTGAAGCTTATGGTCAGATGTGATTCATCCAACCCCATCCTCACAACCTGTATCTGTCATACTAATTTTAATGTTATCTTCCCATCTCATGCTTTGTCTTTCATGATGCTGCTTCCCAGGAAGTTCCTCATCAAAAGTAAACAGCATATTATAAGACCACTTAATTCAAATAATGTAATAGATTAAAATCAAAGTGGCATTTTACACTCTTAATTTACAGAATGTTTTTGGAACTAATCTCTATCAAGTTCTGCTATAAAAATATCTGTGTAAATAGTGAGTTCACACTACAATCTGTCAACTCACTGAATATTAATACAGTTGAAAGAAACAGTCTCACAACTTGCCTGACGCAGACCATGGTATACACATAACCAAAACAGCAGAAGAGCACATAAAAATGAAGCTTGAAATAATGCATCTAGCATTCCTGGCAGCCATGAGTTTATAAGGAACATCATTGGAAAGATTGGATCTGAAATCAGCAGAAGATAAATTGAATCTTCCTTAAAATTGAGTTTTGCTGGAATATAGCTAAGCCACTATGAACACTTAACTAGGTTCAGTTATAGGCTTTAACCATCCTACACCATTCTTACATTTATTGACAACTTATATACTTTATCTTATATACTTATACTTTATCTCGCTGCATTACCATTAAACGACGTTATAATTTTCACCACAAAACCTTAACAGTAATTTGACTCACCATTGTACAGTAAGAGTAAAGGCAGAAGAACAGACATCCACTGTTGTTCAATGGACCAATCATACATCACAAATTTGCGCAATGAATGTGCAAACCAACACTGAAACACACCCCACAATAATTGACAACTTTTGTACATTCAATGTAAAAAGTTCTGCTCTTACTACATTCAGAATATAAGCATATTGTTCATGCTGCCAGGATTTCTTAAAGGGAAACGCAAATTTTCTGAGAGAGAGGGACAACCAGAAAATTTGCTTAAAAACTTGTTTAAACCATTTAAGACCATTTTTACTGTTCACCCTAGAGTATGGAGAGAAGAAGATTAATTTGAAAAAAATATGGCCAATTTCTGGTTTCTGTATTTGATATATTTCCTTCTTTCTTAAACTGTGTTTTTTTATTAAATTCCAGGAGGAGGAGATGTCCCCCTCTCTTACCAGCGCCTATGATATATACAGATCGTTTCTGTTATTTAGAATGATGCAGATAAAATTTATTTAACAAGATCTAGATGCGTACAAAGTTTGGTAGCTTACCGTTACAGCAAATGTGCCAAGGAGAAAGATGAACCGAAACCAAATTTCAACTTGGGTGAATGCAGGATTATAACTTTTAAACTGAAATGAAAGATTAATAAGAATCATATCTCTACTGATAGATTAAGAGATGAAGAACTTTATCCATGTTAGCAGAAGTATCCAGGAACATGGTTACTTTCCTTGTCATATCACAATATATAACAGCTAAAATTTTAAAGAAGAAATTGTACTATATTTTAATCATTGTTAATTAATGTCTGGCCATCATATATTTGGCTCCTTAGTAAAAATGTAATTCAAAAATCAGTTCCCTGTTTTTGGCATTGGACTACAATGAATAATTTATCTACATTTTTATAAAAGTGAGGAACACTAAATAGCAGTTTCACTTTACATTTCAAAACCCAAACTTAAGGGTTCTTTGGGAGAGGAAATGAAATTGAATATTGAATTCAGGAGAATGTGAAACAGTGGACACTTATCATTAAGGCTGCTGGTCTAGGGATATAGAAATTGAATTCTGAAAAAGGAAGGACCTTAATTAACATACTGCTAACGGGCCGTGCCATAGCTCAAGCGGTTAGTCTTTGGCGTCCCACCGCGGTGGCCCAGGTTTGAGCCTGGGTCTGGTCAAGCGGGATTTGTGGTGGACAAAGTGGCGCTGGGGCAGGTATTCTTCGAGTACTTTGGTTTCCCCTGTCAATCTTCATTCCACCACTTGCTCCACAATCACTCTGACCTATCATCTGGGGCTGGTACAATAGGCCAGAAGTGGCTGCAGTACAAGGGACTTAGTCCCACCCCACTAGCATTAAAAAAGATTAACATACTGCTACATTAATTGAGGAATCTATAATGTGCAATCAGAAAGAATGATTGATTTAATTATAATATTCAAGTATATTGCTGGATTACTATGTACTCTTTGCACGACATGCATAAGTTGAACACATTCTGGTGAAGTCATGTTTGTTTGTCCACCTGCATCTTCTATGCAAGAAGCGGTGGACCAATTATATTACAATCTGATATTAGAGCTCCTTTCAGAGAGTTGTAGGACAATTTCTGTTCTCATAAAGAATTGCATCACAGATGTATACTTTCATAAGAGGATGAATTATATCTGTTTAAAATAGTTTAAAATTAAATTTGTTTCTGAAGGGTTCTCATGATGTATAACATTCAGAATTACTGCATTTTTGGACTTTCTCCATCATCCAGTAGTCTAAAAAAATTCCGGACAATGGACAAAGTCCATAAACCTAGTAATTCTGAGTGAAATTTGTATGTTGAAAAAAATAATAACCACTGGATGAATTCTGTTGAAATTTTGTATTACAGGATTAATGTGCAGAATGTGTATGGAAAATATGTGTACTTCAGTATGGGTTGTATCTTTCCAGTCTTCTTTATGATGGTATATAAAAATTGTTCATTTTCAATATTACATGTTATCTGCCTCTTAATTTATGTGAAAATTATAAGTACATCTTCACACTAGAATTAAAATTCTTATTTGTGAATAAATTTTCTATTTTGTGAGCTAGAAGGTCCATGATCTGCTAGGTTATGATCGTTAATTTATGACAGTTCTATAATTTTCCAAAATATAACCTGATACATGGACACAGCTTCCCTTAAATTCAAGGTTTTGTGAAGACATATGTGACTTGACTACTTACAAAGAATGTAACTTCTATGATATTATAGCGCTGATGGAAGCTTTCAAGTCCATGGAAACGCACTGTCAACATGTAGTGCGTGTAGTCAAGAAACCCAAGGTGGAGGACCATAAATTCTTCACAAGACTGACGCTCACATATAAGGTGACGGGTCCTGCAATATGAAGTGCTGACTGTGATCCTGGATGTTATATTTAGGCACATTCATACTCTGGGCACTTCCTACACTTCCTACAAGTGGTAATTTGGGTTTCTCTAAATATCAGAACTAATTTCATGGGACAGAAACAATTAGTGGTTATTCAAATGTTCAAGAAATTTCCTGTTCTTACACAGCAAATGGGCATTAAGACTTCAGCAGACGCTTACCACTGTTTCCCATCATGCACCACTTCAGTACAGTCCACATGTTCAACCAGCTTCAGTAAAACCTCTTGGTACTGATTTGTATACATGATTTGCATCCTGAAGATTTTTATTTTTTTCCTCAGTCATTCCTCAAAGCCATTCAATTTAAGTGCAGGGGTGGAAAGTTTTCAGTAGATAAAAAAGATTGGAAATAGGACTGGACTGTGATGATCACGTCCTGGATGAAACATCTGTAATTTCTGTATGAAAATATATAAATAAATAAGTACAGATGGACAGAGACACAAATCCTATATGGGAAATATTACTTCCATGAGCTACACACTGGATGGGTCTCCGTTAGAAGAATGAGTCCTTGGCAGTTACAGTGGTATAAAATTAACCATGGCTGTATCGACAATTCTGGGTACTCATGATTACATGGTATGGCTGGTCAAATGATATAACTTATTAACCATGCACATTAAAATCTTTGGGTTGTTAAACAGTAGTTCGTTAGGAACTAATCAATATTCCATGTAAAAAAATAGTTACTGAAGAGGAATGTTCTTCTGTGCAAACGAGTTAATGACGGATCCACACCTGTTATGTGCTCTGTCACTGTGCAGAATTGTTACTGGTTTGTGGTCTGCTGTTATGCCATCAATGGCCACACTCACATGGAATGTTTTATCAAAGCTTTCATCTGGAAAAGAGAGAATGACATTACAAGAACAGAATTGCACTTTGACATGGGTTACTCAGGTCAGCATATAACATAAATGTATATATACAGTATGTATGCTCAAGAAATTAAATAAGGTAGAGGGTATGTATAAGGGGTGGGCCTTCTCGGCCCTTGCACCGTGATCTGCAGTGATCTATGGTGCCTAAGTTAGAGGGTAAAGAGCAGTATTGTGTTGAAATCTCAAAGAGGTTCGCGGTTTTGGAAAACTTGGAAACTGAGGTTGATGTTAATAAAGCTTTGGAGGCGATTAGAGAGAATATAAAAATGTCTGCCTAAGAGAGTCTAGGTTATGACTGGCTATGAGTTGGATAGTCAGAGTTCAGTTCCAAACACGGAAGGGATTCTTTTCCATATCTCTGGGGCCACTCGGCCTCCTATTCTAAGGGCTTCTTTCTTGAAGTAAAGTGGCCACTTTATCAAGCTGATCACTCACATTCATCTAGTATGACCTACAGGAAAGAATTATATATATATAAATTGAGGAAATTTGTATCATTATTTGACCATACATTTCTGACTTTCTTTCTAAACCTGAAGATTAAAACACATAATATTGTAATAGTAATTGCTGTTATATACAAACATAAACTTAGTCTCTCAGTTTGAAGGAAGACCATAGATTGAGAAATTTTTTTATGGGTTTTTTTAGACTTAAAGGTAAAGTTGTCCCTGTGCTTAATTAATTAAGCACTATGCAATGAAGGCACATGTGGGAGTGGATGTATAGATCCACATTTTCGTGACCTCATCAGTAGCTGGAGGTGAGTGGTCAGCTTCATAACCCTGCTGCTTTACCCCCAAGAAAGAGCCCCCAGCACCAATTGGACAGGAGACAGTCTCAATGATGTGGAGAAGAGGAAATTCTTGATCCTACCAGGGTTTGAAATCTGACCCCTTAGTCGTCCAGCCGTAGCCAGTCACTATACCGACTACACTGCTCTGGTTCCTTATTTTGACTTACCAGGGCGAATTTATGGAGAAATGAGAAAAATACATGACTCAGATCTTAAAAATGTGTGTTCTCCACCTGTCACTGCTAGGGTGATTATGTGAAGGTCAAGATGGCTGAAATAAGCAACACATGTACTTAACAAGATATGCATACAGAATCCTTGGAAAGAATTGGAAACCATTATGTAAAATTAAGGACAATATGAAAACTGTTCTGAGATAAAGCCTGGACAAGTTGGCTTTGGATGTCGCTTCTGCAACCACACTGACAGACCTCTGGATTCCAAAACAATAGGGAATTCTTTAGATCAGCTGAATAACTGTCAACTTCTGAAGGAAGACCTAGTACCACAGATTTATTTATGTTACTTATAGCATTTTGTATAATTTATAAAATAATTTCTTTCTTAAATCATGAATGACTTCATTAAGCATCAGTGTTCTTTACATTTACCATTCCCGTATGCTTATTTAATGCAATATCAAGTGCTGATCAAGGTAATAAATTCTCTCACCATCTTTGTTATCAGTTGTGACTTTGGCAATTACCCAAAGCTGCTGGCTGTATGTTGACACTGTGGGTGTCATCATTATGAATGGGCCATTGGCTAAGTCACTTCCATTCTGTTTCGATATGAGGACAGATGCTTTCTGTTCTGATGTGCTTGTGATTGGCGGACCTAGTACATCGAGTGACATGAGTGAGTAAGACACTTCATGAGTCATAAAGGAAGAAAATATAATGAACATTTGACAATTTGCGGGCATATTACCTTCCTACCCAGATGGTTCCTGATTACTCATACTGGAAACAATTATGTATTTTTATATAAAATAAATTCACCTCTGATCACATATGAAATATATTTATATTGGATGAATTCATAATTCTTATGTAATAGGACCAAAAATAAAGGCAGGAAGGAAATTAACAAATATACATATAAGAATACAAACATGTATGAACAAGCTTTTGAGCTACTAATCCTTGTTGTGGTTGTGTGTATTCAGAAATTGTGTAATCTTCAACAAATCAAAGTTATGGTCTATCTATTCTGAATATACTGTAACTAAGTCTTGCTACTGTAGTCTCTAGTGAAGACTGTAATAGATGTTAGTTCTCAGGAGTTAACTGCTGCAAGAAATTTCTTCCAGATATAGCAGAAAACTGCTTCAATGCTGATTATGCTACTTTTTAGATTTCACTAAAGACATACAAATTAAATCTTTGGTTGGTTGTGTTTGAAGGTCATATACCCAGAAGACAGACAAAGCATGTGTGTATAGTATTGACATCTTTTTCATAGCTAATAAATTCTAGTCTCTGCTGGATTAACAACACTCCACACTGACATCTTTGTGGTTTTCTTTAGCCCCTTCAAGTGAATTTTAAGATGGTGCCTTGAACTAGGCTGTAATGGATTCCTTGAAATTTTACGTAGTTTTTCTGAGCTACTTTGGGTGATTTCTGAGATGTGATCACACGTTACAATACATTACAATTTGCTACAGTTACCTCCTCCTGCATCCTACCATTCTCAACGTTCATGATCATCTTATTATCTCATGTGATGTTACATTCATAAAACCTCTGTAGTCAAAGCAGGATTACTGAGAACTTAATAGTAGGTAAGATTTAAATACAGTATGTACAGTGTGTCCTATGACATAAAGTCAATACATCAGCTACATTAGAAAACATTATTAATTGTACTATTTTAAAATAAGAGTTATCATCTTGCTTATTTTACAGTGATGGAGTTATGATAATTTGAACCTGTTGTAAGGTACAGATAGAAAAAGCAAGTATGTTGTTGTGGAACTTTCATTGAACCAATAATTTTTATAATATCTATTGAGAATGACTACTCTTAGGCAAGTTATTTATCTCTTTAAAAGAGAACTAGTTGCTCTGCTAAGTGGGATATATAGACTGTGAGCACTGGTGTTTGGACTGTGTGACTCTTCTTTGTCCACTGTTTGCTGTAATGGACACACAGTCTTGAGCTTTGGGAATTCTATATTTCCTCATAATGCACAAAAACATGCATATCTCAGGTGTCTGGAAATATGAGAATTGTCTCTATTATCCTTGGAGAACTGTTGCCACATTCCCTTTGCAGAATGTATAAATAAGGTGGATATATGCACATTCTTCACCAGCATACAAGTGCATTTAGAAAATACAGGATACAGCATATAGCAAGCAATCTACTCAGCAGTGTTGCCAAACATGTGCTCATTTTTAGCTTACTGTGCTTAGAAATCATTCCCTTAAGAAGTTAGAATATTCATAAATCCTTTCATACTGAGAATAAGCAAAACAATTTCTCTAACTTCAGACTTTTTTATTGCTAGTGGGGTGGGGCTAAGTCCCTTGTAATGCGGCCACTTCTGGCCTATTGTACCAGCCCCAGATAATAGGTGAGGGTGATTGTGTAGCAGTTGGTGGAATGAAGATTGGCAGGGGAAACCGAAGTACTTGGAGAAAACCTGTCCCAGTGCCACTTTGTCCATCACAAATCCCACTTGACCAGACATGGGATCGAACCCAGGCCACCGCGGTGGAAATCCAGTGAGTAACCGCTTGAGCTATGGCGCGGCCAACTTCAGACTTAAAAGACCTCATCTGGAAATATGTGAAGAATGAACTTTCTGTCATGGGAAACTCTGTATAATGACTTAAACAGAAATTAATGAAATTGCTTCATTTATGATCATTAATCATGAGCCCAAGGCAATATTATATCTGTGTGATGCCAGAAATGTACATCAGGGAAATTAAGGAAATGTCACTCAGGTGTGATGGCCTGTGCGAGACTGTGGACCTGTCATCTGACAGATTACCGGATGAATTATTGAATGAATACTGAAAGATATCTTTAAAATAAAGTTTTAATTTGTGTTCATTCTAAAGAAAAACATGAAGTGTAGCTTGAATCATCATGATAGTACCGAATATCTTTTAACCCTCAGGGAAATCATGAACAGGTCCTTTTTTTTCAATCTGAAATATAACACCTGGGTACTAACATCACTGTACACCATATAATTATTGCTATTTACCTGCTAACCCAATGAATACGCCAAGTCCAAAGCAAGCAAAGAAAGCCAAGAACACCATGACAAACTCCCTTTTGTGCATAGAATAGAGGCGCATTTGTACAGACCTGTGTGAAATCAATAAAATTATGAATTTCATATCATTTAAGTGTATGCAGAATATATGAGAATATTTTACTGACCTCTTTGTGCTGTGATTTTTCAGTAGAAAGACTTTTTTTGTTTTACATTTGCATAGTAACTCTACATTTGAAAAATACAGCTCAAAAAAACCGCTAGTGTGCTTAGAAGGTGTAACTGACAACTCTCACTTGCTGATGACCTGCTTTGACAAAGTTGAAAATTGGGACCAATAATGTGGAAGTGCAACACAGCAGGAATGTCTGGCATTCTTGCTTGATCCATGCTGGTTAATATAAGATTGACGAACTCTTGTAAATGACAAATTTTCAATTGGAATCCAATTTTGGTTTTATGTATCCACATTTTAAATTTATGAATTGCTGTATATCATATCTTTACTGAAATTTACAGAGAAACAAATGATGTAAGGTCTCTGTCACCTATAATAATAGTAATAGTCTGAAATGCCTTTTACCTCTCACATCTATCATGATGGTATGCTGGTGCAATATAACGGTTAAATTCACTGAACAGGTCACTGAACTGAGAGAGAGTGTTGCGAATTTTCAGACTCCATCCGCCAGAAGGAAAGTGGTAAGAGTAGCCCAAGCCAGTTCCATCAATCTTAGCCATTTCTCACTGTCCTGCTGCAAAGAACTACAATTATTATGCATGTTCTGTAGTTTATTCTACACTACAAGAATGTAGCATATAGCGCAAGATCTTATAATGTCATCTAAACCTTTTCTGGAGAAAACCAATTTTACATATCTGGCAACTGATTCATTGTGATACACAGGTAACCAACTAGCTAGTAAAGAAATTTATATAATTATTGTGTTTCTGGACATTATACATTGTCCTGTTTTAAGTTAAACTGCACAACATTTCAGAGACTGGATTATGTCTCTGTCTTCAGGTGGAACCTACTCATTTGGGCCCCATCAGTAAAGCTAAACCCTATCTTCAGATTTTTGAATTTTGAATTTTAAGGAGGCTGAAGTTTTGTTACTATATTAAAAAGATACCACCAGTGTTCCTTTATTAAGCCAAATGAATCCACACCCTCATACTGTGTTCATGTAACATGCACATTAATATTATCCTCTCATCTATACCAAGATCTTACAAGTGGTCTCTTCCCTTCAGATTTTCCATATTTCACTGCTGCAACCAGGCATTCCAGATTGTGGGCTTCCTTGGTTATTCTCCAGACATAACTCTTCCAGATGTAGGGAAAACCATGAAGAAGGACTCATCTGCCTATGTCATGCACAGGTTTCCAGTTGTCTAATGGTCAGGTCTTATGGTTGTGACACCATAAGCTATTCTAAAACATTTGGATATTTAAATATAGCTACAAGATGTGCATCTTGTTATTTGAGGGGTAAGTTAATGAAATATAAACTAAAAGAAAAGAGAGGTTTAGAAAGAACAAAACCGAACAGGTTGATCTAATGGTAATGCTTTAGAGATGTAATTAGGAGGCGCTTGCTCAAAATACTGCCCGTAACAGCAGTTATTCCGAGTTCTTAATTGGTTTCCTCAGTACCTCTGTGTCATGATACTACCTTCGTTAGGCTACATTCACTTCTTTTCAAAACCTTTCCTCTTCATATTCATCAGTCATCCTACCTTCTGGTGCTACAGAGTCTAGGCACAAAAACCTCCCCCCACATACAAAAATAGATGGTATGAAGTTAGAAGAGGCTTCTAGGCTAAACTTCAAGGAATTAATGGTGTTGATGATGTTATAAATAAGCAATACAATAGAGACAATTATAAATGCATAATCACAGGATGATACATTTGCTAAGATACTTATGGTAATTGAAGAAGATACTGAGCAGTTTTAACTTTCTTTAGCTATTAAGAAAACCATACTATTTGTGAGAATGTGTTGGATTAAATTAATACACTTTCAAGGAAATAGTAAAAAATGTACAAACTTTGAAAAGGCAGAAATACACTATGTACATGACATTCTTTGCTGCTCTCTAGAAAATATTGTGATATCTTTCAATTTGTCACATGAAGACTTCAAAAATACTACCAGGTCGTCTTATGTTTCAGGTTTAGTAGCATGTTTTAGTATTTAAATATTATATTTTACATTTGTAATTATATTTCAATGTGAATGTCCCAAATAAAATAAATTATAAGGAATGATTAATTAGACCCATGTTTGTTGATATGTTTGTCTGGTTGAAAGAGAGGGGGGCAGGAGGGAAAGAGAGAGAGAGAAGGATTGCTAGGCTTAGAAATGTTCTCAAAACTAGTAATATCTTAGGTACTGCATAATACAACCACACAGTGACAGACCATCAACAGGGCTAACCTTTGGGTCCTCTAGAAGAAACCTGTACCACTAACAGCTGGAATTCATAATTTGTATGTGTTCTAAGCAGCACAAGAGTGTAGTATGAGATATGTTTGTTGTTTAGTTTTGAAAACATTTTACATATTTACGTATTTAACCATTTGAAAGTATAAATTAATTATAATTTGATTTATACAATTTCTTTTCAGTTGCAATACATGACTGTTGCACTAAAATTTTATACATCTTTGATTTATACAATTTCTTTTCAGTTGCAAATTTTTAAAAATTAGCATCTTCAAAGATATTAGATCTCAGTTACATAAAGTTGTTAGAATAGGAACATGCACCCAATGATGCTGCTATCTAGAGGAATTTCTTATCAGCAATGTTTGATACTGCAATACTGACTCAAGCATACCTGCCACTGCTGGCATCTTCTGCTCCTATTTGTAACTCCTGCTAACTCTGACTGTAACATACATAACAACAGAATAATTACAGAATATCATGCATTAGACATTTATACATAGGGATTATGTAACATTAATCCAATTCAATAGGTCTCTTGTTGCTATATGATGGCATGTACTTATGTTCTGGACTGAGGATATGGCCTTCAGGTATATATGAATGTTGCAAATAAATTCACTGATTAAGCATCTATAAATAGTGATACAGGCAAGATCCTCTGGCCTGGAGATCTGGGCATGATGATAAAAACTTCTCTTCATAAAGAAAATAATTCTTTATGGACATACAAGAAATGGCATGGAATGCAACATATGCTTTGGCATGCAGATGTTGCAGCATAAGGAATCCAATGGCAAGTTTTTGTGGTGATACAGATATAACTTAGATTACATGGAAGTATTGAATATCTTGAAGAGTTGAACACTAATCTGTGAAATGCCCTGTACACATCAATGTAAATGTGTCTCATCTCAATGCCTGATACTGAAACACTAGTACAGAAATATTAAGACATTTCCAATTATGCAGTTCACTGTACAATTAAAATTTTGAATGGAGAAGATGCATTGAAACGACCACCGTTTTTTGTAACAATTCTCAGTAAAGTTGTATTTTTAGTAAAATTTGATATAATTTGGGGAACTGAATTATCATCAATCATAAACATCTCTTTATTTGAAGTAAAATCGAATTCGGACTCACTGGAAACCACTAGATAATAATAAAATTTCTTTAGTAACATATGTTTTAAAATATTATTTCTATTAAATTAATCCCCTAAAGGACTGCCTGAAATCTTAAGGGGGTGGGACCTAGTGGTCAGCATTGGACTATGTGTAAGTACAAAATGCTGGAAGAGAACTGCCTGTCAACTTCCATCATCACTGCAAAAGTGTTGGGGTCTCAATTTAGAATTTTAAGTCTGGTTATCATTTTGGTGCAAGTAAATAAACTTTAATTCTGTCAACAAATAAGAGGCACCCTTGAAGATGACATTGTAATTTTGAAACATGTTGGGTAAACAGCCAACTTAAATGTGAATTGTAATTGACAGTATATAATAAGTGATATTAAATGACATGATGGATTACAATGGCATGCAAAATATGTGTTCAAGTAAAAAGTCAGCTTCTCTTAATTCATTCACTACGCCTTGTAAGTAATGAAGGATTTAGTCTTGGGCAACTGAGAGGAAAGGGTTACATTGTCATTTGTACGAAGGCTCTGATTACTTCCCTTCATGTTAAAAGGTTAAAAAATAACATAACATTATTACGTTGGAATGTAATTATGAATGCAGAAAACAGACAAATACTACTGTTGTTGATGCACATGTGTGTAATAATACATGGCTGGGTCACAATATTCAAGCGAAACTCAATGCAGGCAGTGCCTACTCTTATGAATAGTTATATTCCTGGAAATAACTCATAAAACAACATTTTGTAAATGTGAACTGCTATTTCCCACAAATGTAATGTTGTAATTTGGGGTTAGTTCCCCCCCCCCCCCCTAAAAAAAAAAACAAAAATGACCTCTTCCTTCCAAAATATAGGTCATGAATGTTATGGTTTATAGACCTGCTGTTGGACGACTGCAAAACAAACAATAGGAAAACAGCTGTTGCTAGACAGCCACCAGCATGCCAATGGACTGGCTGAGTAGTGATCACATGGGAACCCAAAAAGACATGAATGCAACAATGGTACAGGAACGGAGGAACTATGTTTTCTGTGCAGTTCATGCTGAGAGGTTACAAGCAAGGGGCATGATTAGAAGGTAGTTAGAGAACCCTGTGTGGAGGTTGGTTCAAATACCTCCATCATAGCCCTATGAGTCATAGGAGGCAATGAAAAGGGAATTCAGTGCCTGGGGGTGTAACTGGACCACCCTATTCCTGGGGGATATAAAGACGAGGACCTGGCCCTCTAGGTTGGGGGAGTCTCAAATCTGAGACAGTAAAATATGGTCACGAGTCCCGTGGGACTAGGACCTGAGAATGACTAGGCTGGCAAGGGCCAGCAGCAATTGTAAACAAAAGACTCTTCCTCTCATCAGAGAGGATGTTACATAAGTACTATCACTGCAAGTTTTCAGTTAAAAGAATACTGGTCATGGGGCTCAAGGGGCTTGGCATGAAGGCGAACTGACTGGCAGAAAACTGCCAGTTGTAAAGTAATTCTGACTCTCTGACTCTGAGAAGAGTGTACGAAGAGAAGACTTAGTTGGTGCAGTTGAGTTCAGTTACAGAGAATTAGCCAGCGAGTAAGAATGTGGGAAAAGAAGCTGAAGAATCTCTGTTAGAAGTTTTTACCAGGAAATGACTAGTGAAGGCTGTAACGAACTGAGAGACCTTGTGAAGAAGCAGGAGAGAACTAATCTCTTTAACTATAAGGCTAGAAAAACAAGCAAGAAAACATGATGATAAAAGGAGCAATAATATTATCCATCATCACAAGATACATAGTTTTTGTGGAATTTTGTGAAGAATTATTGCCCCAAATCCCAGTGTCTGAACACTGTAGCTTCCATTGCTGCATCTGAGAAAAAACGGAAATTTCAATCAGCATGATCCCTGTGCATTTGGTGCCACTCCCAAAGGTCAAAGCTGTGAGATCCATAAGAGGGGCTTGGGACAATGTGGGCTGCAAGTCTGGTGTGAGCCATGTAAATATATATACCCAGAAGATGGACTCCAGTAAGATGCAGGTAGTCCATGCCGAAGTAAGTACAGGGAGGATCAACAATCTGGATGAGAACTGAAACTAGAAATGACTATGCTGGCGAGCACCATCAGGACCTACAGACAGGGCCGCAGTATGTTGTCAGCATTCAGACATCTGCCAACCAGAAAGGAGCCTTTGATCACAGAGGCACCAAAAGGAATTCTCATTGTTAGAAGCCACTACCAGCAACAAGTACATAAGACAGTAGAGTGGGAAGTCTTGGAATGTGTTGTAGTTGTTTGTAGAATGTGAAGAACATTGAAAGTGCTGTAACTATTTTTAATTACGAGCAATAAGTAGTCATTAATTTCAGTAAATAATCAAAACCGTGTGTCTAGTCAGTAAAATGTTATTTGTAGTTTTATTTATAGCATAATTATGCTATAAATAAAACTACAAATAACATTTTTAATGGAACTTTTCCCCTTAACAGCCATGATGAACAGGATATAAACCACAAAACTGTTAAAAGCAAAAAAATCTTGTACAAGTTGCACAAAAGGACAGAATGTAAGGCAAGCTGACTGGGCAACATTACATTTATTTGTTTCCATTTTTGTTCAACATGTTTGTTTTATTTAGAAGGGATTTTGGATAGGGAGATTTGTGTTTGGATTATGAGCTAAGTTAGAGTATGTGTTTTATTATAAAAGTTTCTATGAGTGAAATTTCATAATGTGAATATCTGTAAAGTGAGGACATAAGTATACCATTACTATAAACTGCGTAACTGTACACACTTTAATATATAACGTTAAGTATTCAGGTTTGTCTCTGCATTTTTGGTACTCAAGGTTGAAGAATTTTATTAGGAGTAGTCAATTGGTAGTAAGAGTTCAAATGTGCTTCAATCTTTAATGTAAATTGGAAATTATTTGCAGAATGGGAGTTCAAATACTGCCTAAGAGTCAGAGTCAGACTGAACAAAACATATAAAGAGAATGCACTGAGAATACTGGATTTATCTTCAAGGACATAGGTGAAATAATAACTGACTCCACTTTACTAAATCTGGAGAATGGTCAACCTGAAATTCATTTGCAGTAGATAAATCCTTTGACATGTTTAAGGAACCGAACTTGCTCTTTCAATCCACATCTGTTTTACACACTTATCAGATTTATGGATTGTATATAACTTTCACTTTGGAGTAGATCTAATTCAGTACTGATTAGTATGTACAGTTATACTACTGAATACTAAAATTCAAACTGGATATCTACATCAAAAATTATATGCAAGACAGTCCCTTATTTCAAGCAGGACTACAGCACAACTCACCCTGCTTAGTTTCAAACAGTGCTGCTTCTTATCTACTCAACACAGGAACAAGTTATTTTATGTAAATAAACAAAAGATTACTTACCTTAAAAATTTTTAAAAATCTTTATAAAATTACAGTCTTAATAGCTATTCTATTTAATATGAATCAGATTTGTAAGTAAAGTGTTTAATATTAATGTAACACTCAAAGTAATTCACTAAAATCACTAGTTTGTTATGACAATAAATGTCAACACAAAAGCTTCAACTTAAAATCTTCTTTCACTGTGGCCTACTTTCCGTGCCAATGAGTACACACTCTACTGTACACTAGTAAGGAATGGGGAAGAGGGGTTGGATGGAGTCTGGTATGAAACTGCCATGGAAACAGAGTATTGATCCATGGGAGAATCCATTTTGTATTTACAGGTCCCTACACTTAAGCAGGGAAGGAGGGACAACAATTCAAACACAGTATGGAGTTTAATGAGAGACCTGTTGATTGTGCTTTATGACGGGAATGGAAGCAGAATTACTCAAGTCTAGTCTTTGTTTACTAATTTGTTAAAAATATTATGTATCATTTTCCTACATCTGATATAAAAACTATTATTACAAAATTAACTTACATTTTATTGATAGAAGATTGAAATATATGTAATTCATTCTTTGTTATGATAAAAGTAGAATACCTAATAGTCTTCCTTTTAAGTCGCCCAGTGAATAATTTCCAGCAATGTACATGAGAATAATTGTGGAGTACATTCATCAGACCCAAGACTATAAACATATAATTCTTGTTTTAACTTCTGGGAACAGATAACTGTCACATGAATTAATCTCAGAATGATGTTCAAATGTTTATGTTCTATGAAATGAATCACTCTGCAATGAATGCCTACAACAGTTGATTTTATTTTAACTAGTTCTTCATTCAAAATGTGGATGGATGACCATTGTGGGGTTCAACTTTGATTAATTTGCATTTCTCAGAATATTTTTATGTCACTCAGCAGCAGTAAAGATATAAGTTCTAACCTCTTTCTTTCCAGTAATTTCTTGTTCATTATTTGAATATTTTCTGAAAATTTGTATGAAAGCAGCATGACTTGAGCTGATAACTCTCTCCAGTCTAGGAACCCAAAGGTTATAACCAGGGCCCAGATTTTGATGACATGTCATCTTTTTTTTCCTTGTATCCTATGCGACTCTTAAATATATAAATCTCGGATATGAGCTGCTGGTTACAGAAATGTAAATTTTATAGGTAATTTTTTGTCATTTGTTGACATTTTTAGGTTTAAAGTAACTTTTTGGTAAATTTAGGGACTTTTAAAGTTATTTCTTGTCATTTTTGCCCATTTTAGGGAATTTTTCTTCATGTTTTCTGAAATGTGAATAACATGGAAGGAAAGTGTTCTTTCTTTTCTCCTTTATGTCATATTTCTGGATTTTTTCTATCATTTTATAGGTCATTTTTAAATATTTTCAGGTCATCAAAATCCAGGCCCTGGTTAAAACACCTGGCAATAAAAAGGCCTAAATTTGAAAGCCAATCCATTTCATATTAAAACAAAAACTTTTTCTTAACAGTTTGTGTTTCTACAAACCTCTCTTCATCTGGATTTGTCTTCGGTTCAAATGTGGGACAGGACACTGGCTATCCTTATTGAGGTAAAAAGGAAGGGTAAATCTATCCCTGTACCTAACTGTAAAATTATGCGCTATGCTATGAAGGCTTATTGGGGAGTGGAAGTATAGCTCCACAATTCTTGGCATTGGCACTAGGAGACAAGTGGTAGCTTCGTGTCCTTGCCGCTTTAACTACTGGAGATGGGACCCTTTGTTCTCATTTTATAAAAGGCTGGTTGGGCTCTAAGGCCAGTCTGGACCGTCTGGACGCTGTGGAGAAGAGAAAAAATCACTTGTTCTTACCGGAGATCAAACCCTGGTCGTCCGAAAAATAGCCTAGTCGCTGTACCGCCTGAATTATGCCGGCTTCTATCCGGACAGAGGTTTCTTGTAATTTTGCACAGCAATTCTAGACAAATGGTACCCCAATTAGGACACAACTGCTTCCTTCTAAATTATTTCTATCATCCTACCATTTGACCCTGTAGATTCTGAGATAATAAAATCATCATGAAGTGACCATGAAGATTATTTTCCTAAGAGCCACTAAAAACACATCTCCAACTCTAAGAATTTCTTGTTTCTTGCATGCTAGTTAGGTGTCTAATCCTCCGACGTCAGTAAGCCGTAAGGCTGTAGTGGCCGTAGTGGCTGTAGTGGTCACTTAGCCGTCCTTGTCAGTAAGCCTACATCTTCTAGCCCTTTCTAAGCTACGCGACTTCTATGGCTTCTATTTCGTTGCGCCCCTTGTTTTCAATGTTATATGGTGTCTGATAATGTAACTACAGATGGCGTTGTTTCACGGATAACTGAACAGCTTGGTCCAGGCTTGTATTCAGAGGGTGCTTGGCTCGAAAGGGATATCCGGAAACTTGACGGAGTTTGCCCGCAGTCCCTACAGGCAAATACCGAGACATTTCGCTGATTGGACCACGACCGCTTCTTTCAAATTCGCCATATATCTATGATCTACTCTCCGACTGTATATAGTCTCGATACGGTAAACGTCTTAAATAAACCGCGGGAAATTAGCCGATGGATCAATATGCCAATTTGAAGCAATTTTTATTTCCTTTAATCGCATATAAATTGCGATCCCAATTCAATATATTTCTTTGCCGCTTCCTGTGCAATCTGTCTTGTTGACGGAATAGAGGTAGTTGTTGTTACTCTAGATTTCAAGTTAATTTTGCGGGAACGTATAACTCCATGGACCCATAGGTCGTTATAAATCCACGCTTGCACCGATGCTTCTGAAAGTGTTTCATGTTTGTCCGCTAGGGGCTACTGTTTACAACTCGATAACAGCTGCTATTACATTGTGTGCTGCCACCTCGAGACTCTTTATGTTATTAGCCATACACGTTTCATTTCGACATTTCTGTTGTGATGCAGACTGCCAGGCGATATATCAGATTAAACCACTCTCTCTGTATTGCAGCGCATTGAATCCCTATTCGTAATTAATTTGTCCAGAAGAAGGCTTAAATGCACGAGTATTCCGAACGAATCAGATGAAAGTCTTCTTAGAGATATCAGCGAAAATGATTGTGGGTGTTGAAATCACGGGAAACTCCAAAATTTTCCAGAGGGGAGGGTAGGTAGAAAATTTGCTTACAAACTTAAGTTTAAACTGTTTAAGATCATTTTTCATGACGGTCCTAACCTGGCTGAGATTGAAACAGGTACCTCTCGAGTAAATAATGTTGAGCGCTGTTACTATACCAACCGACTGTATAACTGAATAACAGCAAATTAAAGGTTAAAAAGCTTACCAAACTATTTAGTAGTGAACGAAGTAACCAATATTATCCTTCAACAGAAGTCCATTTCAAGTAACTTCGCGACCGATCCTCTGTCAGCCTATCGGTCTCGGTGTCAAGCCCTTTTGGGGGTCATGACCAGATATGTTTCAGTTGTTTAGGCTCTTGCAATGATTTCTTTTACACGGGGCGGACCCCTGACTTCAGAACGGATCTGCCCTTTATCTAGTCCGTGTTTGAGTCATTGTCGCTATGTAGCTTCATATATAAAATTTCATATAAAAATTATGAATACCTAATTTACACGTACATATAAATAATATATACAAGGCCCTGTCAGTTCAAGCTTACCACAACAGATTGCGCCTTATCTTAGGTATCCCACGCTGCAACGGCAACTTAGACACTTGGCCGGTTGTGAACGTCACCGCCGCCAAGTTTTAAGCCTTCTATATTTCTGTGCTGGGCTTCGCCTTGTCTCATGTTGCGAACATTGGCATTTTTATGATTTTGTATGGCTTCTGCGCGCTGTCTGTATATTTTTTTTATATAATCACGTCCACATGGTAGTTTCATGGGAGAGTAAGGCTTAACCATTTTCTGCTGCCATGAGTCTACAAGCATACAGACGTATACATAAGTTTCATTTTCAAGCTCTCATCACGATGATGTTAATGTAAAAAATAAACCGACCAACTAAGTAACAAACTATTAAGTGGCTACCTTACATAGTAAGTACCTAACGAAATGATTGGCCGACTTACTGACACTATTTTTCCAAGTTTTAAAACTGCTGATGCCAGAATCCCCCAGTGGGTAAGAGCAAAATTAGGGGTGTTATGAATGGTTAAAAGCTTTAAGGGGGTTTAGTACGCACTTAAACCAGCAAGAAATTCCCAGGAACAAATGCCTGCATGAGCAATGTTCATGTGATCTCTACAACAGATGCTCTTCTCGGTTCCCATGCATTTCGATAAATCTTTCAGCTCTTTCTCGCAGAGGTGTGCCCTCTTTAGAATATTTCTCGTTTCCCTCGAATCCACTGAGAGATGTTCTCACTCGTTGCTGTAAAACATCTCAATCGTTGATCAGCGCTGTATAGACCAAAGTCTCTAGGTGATCCCACAGCCCAAAATCCAGAAGCGATCGTGGAGGCCAGCTGACTGGGCCTCCGAACTCTAGCCACTGTTCACCGAAAGTCTGGTTCAGGTGTTGACTGCCAATGTGGAGAAAGTGATTTGGTGACCCGTCACGCATGAACCATATATGTTATGTTATCATTGTTGAAGAGGCAGACGTTCCAAAAGTACTGGTAAATAATTAACCCGTTAATCTATTAGGTAAGACAACTGATCCGAAAAACTTGATCACCTGAGATGTCCACCCATATCTCAGCAATTATTGATTTGTGGATTATGTATACTGGGAATTTTCGCTCATTAAAGTGAGTACTATACCCCATTAGGGGCTGTAACCCATTTCTAACACACTGTATATACGTATGTTTGTAGCCATAACTTCTCTTTGGTCCTATATAACACATGTTTAATCCGTAGCTTACATTTTTTTTCCTTGGTACTACAGCCCCAGTGGGCCTAGGCCTACCTCCATGAACTTCTCCGTTCACGTAGCTTACATTAGACTCTTAATCACCGTGTGCACATGCCTGAAGCAGCATACACTGCGACTGTGTACTCTATCATAAAACAGACCACGACATATTCTCATCACTGCTTTAATGTGTTTTATCAGTAATGTACTAACTTGAAGAAAAAAGATTCTTCTGGGAAGCTAACAGTCGCTCAACTATCCATTCAGTTATCTGCCTTTTATTGAAATCAGAGATTAAATACTGAATTAATCATATTCACTCTCTCTCCTTAAATTCTGCAGATATATCAACCTATTTTAATGCAATATACCTCCTACAGACGACCTCCTCTGTGGTCTAATGGTCAGAGTTCCTGGTTACAGATCCAGAGGCCCGGTTTCGATTCCCGACGCTATCAGATTTTCTGAGAAGTAGTAGGTCTGGAACAGGGTCAACTCAACCTCATGAGGATAATTGAGAAGCTACTTCAAGGAAAGAGGGGCTCCGGTCTAGAAAGCCGAAATTAACGGCCGTGGGGATTCGCTGCACTGACCACGCGACACCCTCTATCCGCTAAAGTCGGCACTAACTTCGCCTGCAAGCGGCGGTTGCTCGGTCCGTATAGTTCACTTGCAGACTAAAACCACGGAGTTTGTTTTTTTGTACCTCCTACAGACAAGATTACTTAATGTTATTTACGTTGTTCCTGCAGCGACTATTCCGGGAGTGGTGTCCGTATGGTACATATTTCTACAAAGCACAAATATTCTTAATTTTATTATCCTTATATTTACACATTTCTTGGCCAATCTTATTTATGCGTTCATTCAACGTACACTACCCGTTCTGTTCTACATATCGTAGCACACCTGAAGTTACCAATAACAGGGGGCGCAACACACTCGTATAACCATCTCGCGACCAATATCACCGTTATATATGTCAAATGCACAATATTTTAGGAAAGGAGATCTAGGCTATCTTGTGTTAAGTATTTCCTTATATTATATTCTTCCAAATCTAATCATTTCAGCTGAACCCCAATCGGAGCTTTTCGTGTGTTGGTAGTCACGAATAACAAGCGCCGTTAAATGAATGAACGAGTCACTATCCCAGGTAGTCTATATCTAGTAGGATTAAGCATGCGATGGCGATAGGAATTTGTGTTTGGATTGTAATTAATTGGATTTTTATCGGTAAATCGAGCAATTTTAATGAATTAATCTTGGTTTTCCTAAATTATTGCATATGAATAAAAGGATCGTAAACTAGATCAAGGCCACATCGATCCAAATTATTCGCTGGTGATCATTTATGATAAAAATCACTTAATATAAACTCAAATTTGGGGCTGGTACAATAGGCCAGAAGTGGCCGGAGTACAAGGGACTTAGTTCCACCCCACTAGCAATAAAAATAATAGTAATAATATAAACTGTACAGCAGACACTACATTGTTACGTATACTACAATCAATCAGTTTTACTCATTGCACCGTAGGCCCCAAAAATTCTTGTACAGAACTCTACAGAATGTTCTCCTAGTTTCCATCTTTGTTACTTCCAATGTCTGTCGTTACCCATAAAAGAAGTAAAAGCATTCGTGCAACAGACCCTGGAGGCCCATAAGATTGTGAGATGTTGAGGCTCCCAAATTTTCTCTAGAAAGTCGGCTCACACATGGCGGTGAGGTCAGCCTTACGCGCCGGCCGCTCTTTACCCCCAGGAATATTCCTGGTACTCATTTCTGTTAGAGGCTGAGTCGACCCCAGGGCCATAGTGCGGCTGGAAGACTTAGGTACGTGTAAATTGAAAAAAATTCAGTCTCATCGGGATTCGATCCTGTGACCTTCCGGCTTGTAGCAAGTGCCTCAACCAACTACGCTATCGCTTGCACCCCCCTTGTCGTTACGCATTGATTGTAAATTATCGAAAAAAATACAATGTGTAGAAGTTTAGCATCAATGCATCCTTGTTTCTAGCAGACAAAAGTTACAACATTCATGCGATCGAAACATAGCAGTTCCTCGAAACACACAGATAAAATCATCGACATCTGTGGCATGTAAACATGTCTCGAGGTGAGATGAATTTTCCGCGTCCTGGACATAGGTCATTAACCCAATCAGTGCCGAGTTAGCGGCGTATAAGTAGGGAATGTGTAAATATTTATTTCCGCTCCTTAACCCACTCACAAGGCCTAGGAAGCCATTTAAATAAGTGATTTCCAAACATTGTCCCGTGGAAATGCGGAGTTTCTTGCGCGCTGCCAAGCAATTCCTAGAATAAATTTTTCTAACGGTGCTAGATTAAATAAAGTTAAATTGCTATAAAAATTGGAAACCAGAAAGCTTACCTATCCCCACGTAATACTTTCTGATTCAAGAAGGCTAATTTGCATTACGTTCGTCATTACGAAGTAATTTTCTTATTAAGAACATCTTTCAGCGTGTTTCTTGTAGTTTAATGTAACGGCTCGACCAGTAACTCTCAGTATATAGCGTCGAATGATTTTAATGGAAATGAAAATGAGTTGTAACGGAAGTCATAAGAAGTAACTGCGGTGTAGTTAGAGGTCCTATCCCGGGAGTTTTCTGGAGACACTGAAGAAACCCCGAAAAGCCTGAGGCGAGATGTTTGAAGTAAGTAAGTAAGTGAATGGGGTACGCGGTAGCATAGTTGGTTGAGGAACTGTGCTACAAGCCGGGAGGATGCGGATTCGAGTCCCGATGAGGTGGATTTCTTTTTTTAATTTACATAATCCTTCCAACCGTACTATGGCTCGGGGGTCGACTCAGCCTCTGACAGAAATGAGTACCAGGAATATTCCTGGGGGGTAAAGGGCGGCCGGCGCGTAAAGCTGACAACCTTACGGCAATCTGTGAGCCAATTATCTAGAGAAAATTTGGAAGCCTCGACATCTCACAACCCTATGGGCCTTCATGGTCTTTTAAGTAAATAAGTAAGTAAGAAGCATCACCATTTGTATAAATTTATTCGTTTGTTTCAATATGGTAGAAACCAAAACGAACTGCAAATGAAAAACGAAGTTTCAATTTTTCAGACAATATCCACGCTTTATTTTAAAAAAAGTCTTCTCAGAAAATAGATTCGTTTCAGTAATCAGGCTCATGAAAGAGTGGAGATGTCTTCGGAGAGGCTAGTTGCTAAAGAATAATACCCATCCTTGGACAATGAATGCAAAAGCTCAACTTCATAAGTCCGTGAAACCCGGAAGGACGAGAGACCGCCTGTCCCCCCCCCCTCTCTCTATGGCTCTAGAGCCCTTTGAAATTTGGCCGCTTTTTCAGGTTCTTAATCTTACACACAGTGGGTAGTTCTCCTTTGACGGGGGATCAGCCGGTCGCAAGGCCGCTACCTGCACACACACAGAACACAAACAGAATAAACGCACACAGACATCCACGTCTGAAGATGATTTGAACCCAAGACCCCAGTGTTCGAGCGGGCAAAGACGGTCCCGTCTGTACCGGATAACATAAATAAATATTGAAATATAAGAATGTTATGAGCAAATCTGGGGTAAAATAAACGTGGGAAAAATTGCACTGTATAAGAAGAAAGGGCTAGATGTGTGCACTACTTACTTCCTTACTTCATTATGGAGCTGAGCACTTCTTGAGTAGCCGCCAAATCTGCAGCTACTCAAGAATTTTATGGAACCCGAAGGTTCATTACCGTGTTCACAAGAGCCCTCCACTGGTCCCTATCCTGAGCCAGATCTATCCAATCCATACTATCCCATCCTATCTCTCTAAGATCCATTCTAATATTGTCCATCCACTTACACCTTGGTCTTCCCAGAGGTCTCTTTCCTTCTGGCGTTCCCACCATTACACTGAACAAATGCAGACCCAAGTGTTGCTTTGAACGTGCAGGAATTATGTAAACATTTTTTTTATTTGGATCTTATATTTGTTTTATTTATGGAGTACTCTGTCTCAATAGAAAACCAAATCTCTGACGCAGAAGTCGTTTAACAAATTTTCACAGTTTATTAAGCATGTAGCAATAGCTTTATATAACTTAGTATCTTGTTTACTCTGTGAAAATTTAATGTCTGTTATAACAGACACATCATAATGAAATGAGAAATTAAAGTTATTAATTTTATTGCTGTCCATTACTTTTAAATTTTATAATGTACGTGTATATGTTAATATATTTACCCACAAACTATTATTTCCATTAGTATAAAAATAAAATTATGGCTTTCCTAATAGAAATGATTGCAAGAAGTCCAGTGGAATATATGCCAAGTGGCGTTGCAAGAAAACTATGATCTCGATCGAGGAAGGTATGCTCCAATCTCTCAATGGTTGGGCCAGAAAAGATCCTTTTTTTAGAATAGCTATGGGTAGGAAGGTGGTGAGTGGGGGAAGGGGTTCAAGCAGGATCGTGAGAAAAGAAGAAAGAAGAAAAGTTGGCTCGCGAAGAGGTCTGGCAGTCAGTCAGCCAGTCCGTGAGCCGACGTTGGGGCGACGCATTGCAACCCGAAAAATGAACTGCGTTATTACGTTCCTCGCAAAAACATTTAGTGTTTATACTTATTTACGCGATGCTTTCAGAACAGTTCTCTACTAAACGCGAGTGTTAATTTTGAACACTGAATATCGAACTTCAATATGTTTTGAAAAACGCAGGAACAAATATACCAGTAATTGAGTTGTGACAACACAATTCGTAATGAGCAAGTTAAGGTACAAGTAACATTTATATACAGTGTGTGACATCTGGCATGAAGAAAACAGTAATTTTTAATCAAACTACATCTCATTCGAAACAGAAATGTCGAAAATGACGTCAATTTTAAATACCAGAGAAAAATTAGAAAAATTAAACTTCAACCATAAAGTGAATTATTAATACAATAGTCAGTTTTTTAATCTCATGAATACACACGTGCTAATTATCGGATTTCAATCGGGGCAGGAATGTCATTAAACATGAGAAGAATGTGGTTCAAAATACTATCTAAGGTGTAAATATTTATTATAATTGTTTCACGTAAGATGTAGATTTGTGTGCAATGTTTGTTAGTAAGTTAGTGCTTGCAATGTTGTGGTGGGTATTCCCTTGCATGCGAACTGAAAAGAAGTGAGTTCCTGCAACTGAAACTCTGCTGTTTCTGCCTTAAATTTCGCTATGGAGAAAGAAAAGTGTACCAACAGCGTGTCTCAGCAGGAACATTCCGATTTCGAAAGGCTGGAGCAAACTGCATGTAAATCGCCGACAGAAATGATAAAGGAAGAAGCAGAGAGTCCAGAAGCACGGCCATCTAGCACTCCTGCCGATCAAATAAAAGACGAGAGTGCGCAGGAAACGCAAGTAAAGCCTCCACATCTGCAGGAAATCTCATTTGAGTGTCCGGAGAGTGAATCTGCCCGCAAGAAGCTTATAAGTGATGCATTGCAACAGGAAGACGAGTTCCTGGAGTACCTCATGTCTCTTCCCGCTGCATCTACAGGCGCGAAAGAAAAACAAAAGTCACAACAAAAATCGGTACAACCTCAGTTGATGAGATCAATGTCCTCGTATACGGGAAATGTATCATCAGGGGGCGGTGCTAAAGTAGGCCTCGACCACTTAGATAATTTGTGTAAACTGATGGAACAACTTGGAGACCTGAGGGAACAAAACTCCAAGCTTCAGAGGCGCGTCCAGTACTTAGAAGATTTGAAGAACCTTCAAGAAATGCACAAACAATTGCAAGAGGAAACAAAGAGGCGAGAATTTCAGGACGTTGCCTTTCTGCACACTCTTCAACAGCACCGGCAGTTTGCGGCTAGAAGGCACGAACACCGCCGAATTGTTGAGGAGAATTTCCCTAGTCCGAAACGAGAAGGCTCTGAAGACAGTCTCGTGAATGAACAAGTGGCTATTTCTGCCAATAACAAGCGTAATAATAAATGCAAATCGATGACAAATGGCAGGTTTCGACAGTCGCTTTTACGTTACCAGCAACGAGAACGCAGCAGATCAGTCGGAATTGCAGAGATAAAACGACATAAAGTTAGGGGCGGGAGGTTTGGGCATGAAATGTGTGAGACAACTAAACTTCAGACGAAACTGCAAGGGATACCGGCCCTTGGAATCGCTGGTGGCACTAAAGCCAAAGTGTCCAAGTGGACTAAAGTGAAAGAGGCATTTAGATGGGAAAAGGCGTCTGTTGTGATGTTGCCGGAAGCCAAGTCACAGGACAGCGGAATTGGGGGCGGGGAAGATACGCGATACCTGAAGGTGCCTTGCGGCGACAATTTGCTAAGTGTAAGCCCCGTAGATTCTGTTATCAGTGGACACTCATCGTCAGCGTGCTCCTCGGTGGGTCAGTCTCCTGGCTACATGACCTGTCAGCACCCCCTTGCTGATTTTACCCTCCCACTCGCTACTACAATTTCTTCATCTTCATCTTCTGAAGACCTTGATATGGACCTGAACCTTGCAGACATGCTCGCCGATTACGGTGAGTTGTCATAAATTTTGTTGCATTCAATTGGAACACGAGTCGCTATGATTGGGGGGACGGCAGGTAATTTTGTGAAAAATGTAAAACGAAAGAAAAAAAACCAACATAAAAATTAGAGTACACAAAACTATATTTTACCTGTGGTTCTGTATGGGTGTGAAGCTTAGTCTCTGACATTAAGTGAGGATCATAGACTGAGGGTTCAGAATTACTGGGTTTTGGACTTTTTCCATCGTCCGGTATTCTAGAAACTAGAACACATAACGTTTCGGAAACTGGATCTGTTTCCACCCTCAGGTGAGGGGAAGACACCTACTCAGTTGGGTCCCTTAGAGAGAGTTAACTTCAATCACTGGACAACTATTGTCAGATTCAGTGACTGAGGTTAACTCTTTCTAAGGGAACCAACTGAGTAGGTGTCTTCCCCTCACCTGAGGGTGGAAACACATCCAGTTTCCGAAGTGTCGTGTTTTCTAGTTTCTAGAATATCCGACGGAAGAAAAAGCCTAAACCCGCAGTAATTCTGAGGGTTATACACCATCGTCAGAACCATTTAGAATAGACTGGGGATGTTTGAGAACAGGGTGTTGAGAATATTTGGATCCAAGAAAGATGAAGTGACAGGAAGTTAGAGAAAGATGCATAATGAGAAGCTTCATAACTTGTACTCTTCTCCAAGTATATAGAATGATCGAGTCAAGGAGGATGTGATGGGAAAAGTATGTAGCACAAAGGGGGAGAAAGGGAACGCACATAGGATATTGGTGGGAAAGCTAGAAGGAAAGAGGCCACTAGGAAGAACAAGATGTGGCTGGGTGGCCAATTTTAAAATAGATCTTAGAGAGATAGGATGGGATGCTATTGATTGGATCGATCTGGCTCAGGATGGGGACCAATGGAGGACTATTATGGACACGGTAATGAACATTCGGGTTCCATAAAATGCTGGGAAGTTCTTGAGTAGCTCAAGATTTGGCGGCTTCTCAAGAATGGCTCAGATTCATGAGTGATTGATAAAATGGAACAGCTCTTCCAACTTACAAATAAATACATCGGGAAGCAATTTCCCTCCCTTAGTCTGCTGAATACACTGCACTCAAGTCCTATGGCTGTAGGTAGAACGACTATAGAGAATGTCCCAAGAAAAAAGGTCACTATTCTGGGACTTCATAGTCCCGGCCATTCTAATCAAAATTATGTCTGTACATGTGTCCTATTCAGAACGGTTTCCGAGGTAGAGCTATTCCACTGTACAGACGAGCAACACGCCATGTGCTCACACTATTTGCGAACTGCATTGATGTAACGGTCGAATTATCTAAAATGTTTTATACTGGGTAAACTGTGTCAAATTTGTCATTTGAACAATAAATACTAATATTAGAAACATTACGTAATATCTCTTTATTAATAATTTTGCAACTGTACAGTGAAATATTTCTACTTCGGAAACAGTTCGGAATAAGACACATGTATATATAAAAATTTTGCTTAGAATGACCGATACTATGAACTCCAGAATATTGACCTTTCCACCTGGAACACTCTATTTATCTCTCAGATAATCCGGTTCAAGACAAAGTGAAATCACATATAGATTATAAAATTAATAATTGATGATCATAGTGTGGCTGAAAGGATTAGGTAAATTTAAAAAAATGCAATGACCTCATCGGATATCGAACCCGAGATTTTCCGGTTTGTAGCATAATGTCTGAACCAACTACACTACAGGGTGCCCCATACATAATAATACGGATTTCAAAATTAGATAATTATCAGTTTCGCGTATAACGCGAACGCTGAAGCTGAACTCCGAAATCCACTTTCTATAGAGGAACTGTACTATTTTAATATTACATTGGATGTGACCATAGTAGAAAGATCACAAATCACTATCTGACACACTTCTTTCGACTGAGCACTCCACTGAAACTATTCTGACTTCCAAATAAACTGTCAATTTAAGTCAAAGTCACAATTCGACTGACGGTCGGTCAGTCAGTAAGTCTTGGTGTCGTGCCCCATCTTGGGCCCATGACCAAATTTTTATTGCTGTTTGACAATTACGGTTTTGATTTTGCGGGGCTCCCTCTCTGACGACAGGAGACGGGTCTGTGTTTTGTATATGCTGCTGGCCCTTGCCAATGCAGTCTTTCTCGGGTCCGAGTCCCTTGGGACTTGTGACCATATTTTACTCTCTCAGATTTGAGACTTTCCTTTTCGTCGCCTCCTACGACTCGCAGATTCACGGTGGAAGCATTCGACCCGGCCTCCACATGGGTAGGTCCTCAACTGTCAATTATTGTTGTCTTCTCATTGTATAGCCCCGGGTCTGACCACAGCACAGAAAACACATCCTTTGCCTAGCAATGGCTGTATGTGAACCCACATAGAAAACACCTCTTGCAACATCGGTTTTATTGTTGTGCGCAAGTATAGTGGGCGTCGCATAGAAATGGGTTTACTCTACTGTTGGTTGTGTATTTGTTGCGGGCTTGTTTACCGAGTCGTCTCCTAGCAATGAGTCCACATTTCACAATAGTATTAACATATGAAGAACTTATTTTGTTCATCCAGTTCCTCCACATAACATTTAATTTAATCCAATCATTGTCTTCAATTCTAGCACCAGTCATTCACATGTTAATTTACTGGTTACATTTTGTATGACGCTGACAGTATCTGCTTAATGACTGCGCCTATAAACCGAAATAAACAAACTTCTTTAAGACTGAACTGAAGTGGTTGTGTAGAAAACAGCACCATACTGCAAGGTTTCTAGGTCCTATTTTCTGTCACACACTCATGTACACGTGGAATGTGAAGACAGGAGCGCCGTTCATGATTACATGTGGCAGGCTCCATGTGTATGGAATTGTACCCAGCTGCTGTCCGCGCCTATTTCTGGCTTCCGGTGACCGAAACACGACGGCTGGGCTTACGATTTGCCTGCCGATCTTTGCCTCAACTCCTATGATTCTGTGGCACTCGCCCAGTGAAAATTTAACCGACATTGAAAATGAGATCAAGGGAACATGTGACGTCTGCATCAAGGGTTTATAAGGGCCGCGCCATAGCTCAAGCGGTTAGTCGCTGGCTTCCCACCGCGGCGGCCCGGGTTCGATCCCGGGTCTGGTCAAGTGGGATTTGTGGGGCAGGTTTTCTCCGAGTACTTCTGTTTCCCCTGCCAATCTTCATTCCACCAATTGCTCCTCAATCACCCTCACCTATCATCTGAGGCTAGTACAATAGGCCAGAAGTGGCCGCAGTACAAAGCACTTAGTCCCCCCACTAGCAATAAGAAAAAGCTCTTCTGTAACTTCGGGGCAACCGAATATAAGTCACCGTGTCTTACAGTTCATTTGTTACTCTGTTTTTCTTGTGTTTATCCTTTGCAGCGGGAACGTACTTACCGAACCCTTGCCTATTAATAGTCATATTCGTCACAATGCATAGTAAATGATAGTGAGAATATATTCAGTCTTTATATTGTAAGTAATTTAACAAAACTAATAGTATCGTGTGAATGAAGTGATGAAACCAACAAGCAGGCCGCATGGGGAGGTGGCGGTAATGAGGGTGAAGTGGTGAGGCACCCTGTTCTACTTTTACTTGAAACGTTTTTTCGCTAGTTCAGGGCCCACGTGTCTCAACTGCAAGGTCTAAATATGCTTTACATGAATGAAAAAGCAGACTAAAAACCATTTTGTGGCCCACTTTTCACGCTCGATATAGAACTGCTACCTCTTGTTACCGTTTGATCTTTGCGAAATTATCAAGATACAGAGTACTTTGAGCATCATGAAGCATGTGGAAAGACAGAGATGCGGGTACAGATTACAACATTTCAAGTTGCTATTGCGCAAAGTTCTGGCACGAAATGAGCTACCTTCATTCCTCCACGAATTAAAGCAGTAATTAACAGATGTGAGATAGAATTTCCTCCTTAATCATATTTTATAATACTTTATAATTGCTGTTACTAATATTATTATTACAGTACTTCTATGTAGTATGTACTAATATTATTCTTTCTCGCCACATAATGACATAGCCTTTGCATATGTACTTTTGTCACATATAGGTTTGATTTTCATGAAATTATTATTATTATTAATTGTTGTATTATAAGCGGTATTATAAAAACTGCCTAATTTTGTATTATGTTTTTTTAATTTTTTTTGTTTCTCTCTACGTATTCGTACTAACTTTGTAATTGACATCTGGGCTGTTAAGTCTTCATGTAAATAAATAAAACTTCAATCGAATTGAATTATTATTATTACTAACGGGAATAATAATGTGTGTAAAATTTGAGAAGTATATGGATATGCTTACATTTGTATTTAAATTGTAAATGGGATCTACATGAAGAAGATATTTGAAACAGGTGTGACTTTGAAAATTACTGTCTTATGGGACGAGCAGACTAGTCCTGTGCTCTGAAATGGATACAGCAGGTTCCTCCAAAAAGATGGCACATGAAAACTTAACTGAGTGGCGCCACATCCGGAAGGCGTCACCGTCGTGAAAATCGAAACCTCAAATGGATAATATTGTTGCTCTTTGCCAGACTTAAATCGATGGAGTTTGAGTATGAAAACCAAGAAGACTTGAGCACCACTGGGGCCACGAATCTTAAATCTTAATGAAATAGAACTAAGTAAGTGATAAACTAACTAACTAACTAACTAACTAACTAACTAACTAACTAACTAACTAACAAACTAACAAACAAGTAAAAAGTAAAAAAGTAAAGCTATCCCTGTACCAGGCCGTGAAGGCCCATGGCGTTGTGAGACGTTGAGGGTCTCACATTTTCTAGACAATCGACTCAAAGATGGCGGCAAGGTTGTCAGCCGGTGCGGTTGAGTCGACAGCAGGGCCATAGTGCGACTGGAAGGATTAGGGCAATTTAAGAAATTCCAATGACCTCATCGGGACGTGAACCCGTGACCTTTCTGCTGCCCAACTAATTAACTGCCTATGTAAATAAGGAAATTCGGGAGCTATTCGGTAACCTCCGACGAGCTACTAAAAACTAGCAATGAAAAGAATTATTACATTCAAAATAAGCACGTACATACTTAGGCTACTTTTCAGCGTTGCCGCCACCGGAATTGAGGCACTTGTCATATAGTGGAATCAGTTTTTGTATATCTATATCAAAGAAGTCTGCCGCGTGTAAGCTCAGACATGTTTTGACACCTTAAATCAACTTCTCATTATTGTTGAAGCGCTGTGATCCCAAACACTTCTCCAGGCAAGCAAGCAGGTGGTAGTCGCTCGGAGCGATGTGTGCATCCACTGGTTTGACTGCGCTTTGGTTTCAACATTCACAAATAAAACCCACGTTTCATCACCTGTTAATCCTACGATATGATTGAGAAATTCTTCGCCATCTTAGCCGTATCGCTCTACAAAGTCAAAGCTGAAGCCATTCTCTGCCTTTTGTGTGCACCCGTGACCATTTTCAGAACCAATCTTGCCCAGAACTTGTGATAGCCTAGCCTTACTGTTATAATTTTGTAGATAACAGTACGTGATATTTGTGAAAATTCACACGAACGTTCTGAAATTGTGAAGCTCTGTCTTTCACAATATTTTTGTCAACACTTTGAACATGATCATCACTCACTACAGATAGCCGACCACTTCGCTCTTCATCGTGAACGTTTCTTCGCCCTCCTATTTTTGAACGTTCTACAACATTGTGTTCCAGTTCCTTCACTCATTATATTTTGGCTGTAAACTATGAATAATTCACGATGGATTTCCGCAGAACGAATGTTAATGTTTTAGAATGAAGAAAGCGGATAACAGGCGAATTTCTCTGATAGCGGGTTTATCAATCGCAGGACACATAATGTCTGTCTCTGTGGAGATAAGAAGGAACACTAGGTCGCCATTTATGTGATGGTTAACAAAGTAGTGAGTCATGTGACACACTACCACGCATGCGCGAGCTCTCCCTCGCTCCTACATTAGTTTCCTAAAATAAACGGAGGTTACTTTCCGAATAACTATCATAAATAATAACCTAATGAAGTATGTTTCTTCTTGAGAATCCTTTACTCTGTCAGCAATAAGGCAATTTACTTCTTTGCTTCCAATTTTTAAAAAAATTGCAAGTTGCTGATAGCGGTCTCCGTAAGGTGAGGAACTTGGTGATAATTATCTCTACCTATTGGTCACATTCGTTATAAATTTCGCATTGTCTCTCTCCCGTAAATAAAAAATATTTCTTAGTGTTAGGGTGAACATATCAAGGAGTAAGAGAAATGTTGACTTTGAGCCCATATGCAGATAATCTATTTAGATTTTTTTTTCTGAGGCGCTACAGCCCCAATTTGGGCCTAGACCTACTTCCATGAAACTCTTCGTTTCACTTCGGTTTACTAGATCTTACACACGCGGTAGGACTCCTTGGGCGAGTGATCAGCTCGTTGCAAGGTCTCTACCTGTAGACAAACACAGAAAAACGCACACAAACATCCATGCCCTGAGTGGGATTCGAACCCACGATCCCTGTTTCCGAGCGAGTGAAGACAGTGCATGCCTTAGACCGCTCGGCTACCGTGACCGGCTAATCTATTTAGATGGGAGGATGAAATTCAGACGGATCATACGTGAGGATGTGCACTGGAATTATTTGTCTCAGCGCAGGTTCCTTGACCAGACGGACCACTATCAGCATGTCAGTAAGAATTATGTCCCATGGATTTTAACTAGTTAGTTTAGTGTTTTTCTTTAAGTGCGTTGTTGCTGGAAGAGATTGAATTCTTAGGCTGTGTATCGATTACGCGCAGCTGCAGCGCGTAGCTGTTCTTGCGCGGCAAACTCTTTAGTTTTTTACAGTGTTCGTGTTCTACATCGAAGCGCGGCAGCCTCGTACGGCTGTTGATCGATGCTGTTCCTCAGTTCTCGTGAGATCACCATGAACACTGCGTGTGCAGCGGCTACCTTTATGTTCATGTTCAACATCGAAGGAAGAAAGAAACGGAAACGAAAAGTGCTTTGGTGGATGAAGGAAAGTACCGGCAGCGAATGCAATATGGAAACAGACTTATGTGAAGCATGACATTTGAATTAGTGGAAGGTACAATAAAAATTTTACGCGAATGTACCAGAACCAGTTATGTGAGACTTCTTAATTCGCGACTCTTCTCTTCTGTATGAAGCCAAAAAATTTTCATCTTCTTCTTTAAATCTTGAACTGCCATTTTCATTTCGTCACCTATGTCCTTCCATGCGTTCTCGAGTATACTTTTGTTACGGTAATTAGCACTTTTTGAATTCCACAATACCAGTTTAGAGTTATAAAGCTGTATGAGAGCTAGACAATTTTCATTCTCCATTTTTCCGCGAAAGAAACATCGGAACACCACAAGACCGCCTCAACTGAAAGCAGTGTACACTGAAATACTTTTTTGCCGCCGGACAAAGAACCGTTCCGATTTGGCTCGACACGCGCCAAGTTCGCACGCGGCAGTGTTCGTTCTGCCTCGCGCGGCAACATGATGTCTACTTTGTGAGGCAAAGCAACGAACATTGCATCGCGTGGCAGCCGCGCGCAATCGATACCCGGCTTTAGAAGGATGAGAACTATTAAACCTCTGTGAACAAGGTTAATTTTGAAATTCGGAGTTCATTAGAAACAGATGGATTGATGCGTATTTACTGTTGGCGCAAACGTAACTGTGCAGTTGATTTAGTGATTCATTTATTCGTGAGTACGTGCATTCAGGCATTTGACACATGGGTCTACTTGTCACGGGGACAGTATGTACATATTCACCTGTTGTAATTCGTTCAACCAGTTAGAACAACGTCACTTCCGCTCCTGTTGGCACTGCGAACGAAGTCAACGTCATTATAATAAAAACACTAATTCTAACTGGAATGAAGTGAGCCCCATAACCGGCGCCGGTGTCGCCATGTCAGAAATACCGAGCGACGTGTCGCACCAGCGCCCGAGCAAGTCTGTCAAGACTAATAATTTTAGTCAACCTGTGCGCATATGTACAACTAACCTGTCCGTCTCTTTGTACATACACCTGTCTCCTGTCAATCAGGATTTTGAGTCATTCTTGTACGTACGTCGCGTATGTGAATTTCGGAAATATAATTTGGTTTTTAGTGACAACTAGAATTCAAATATCCTTTTCAATTTTTGAGATACGAGTGTTTTGTGTGTTCATTCTTAGATCTTTGGTCTGAGAGGAAGTGGAGTATTACCGACGTTTCGGAAGTACATGTTGTCTCCGTCTTCAGGGTCGAAATGAGTAAGGTGTGTGTCAGATAATATCCAGGTTCTTGTTTCAATAGACCCATGTGGTAACGGTGAAGATTGGAACATAATGTACTCCCGAAACGTCGATAACACTGCCCATACCCACATGGTGCAAGGACCCAAGGAAAGAAAGACATCAAAAGTGAAACATCGTGAAAACCTAAAATAAAAATTATGCTCCATGTCTCTTGCGTGTTTCTAGTTTCCCTGTTAGCCTTTTGCACTGAATTGCATCTCTTACAGTCCTTGCTGATTAATACTTCTTAAATGTCCTTACTTATAGTTTATAATATTAAATGTTCACTACTGTTTCTTACGTAAACGTGCGATTCCTTGTGTGTTTTACGTGACTAAGTTTATTATTTATAGATACTTGATAGGTGTAATTCGTTAGTACCAACTGTTCCCCAACAAACAATTCAAACCCCTCTGTACTGTAAACATGGCACAGACAGTCTGTATTTATGACTGGACAGGCAGAGTAAGAGGTTAAAAATGGTAGTTTACCTTTTTGGTAAAATGGTGCTAACTATTGTTAAAGGATGAAATCAGGGAGTAACATGGGTGGGGGATGTATTATGCATGAGATAGATAAGATATGGATACAAATTTGTAGTCGGAATCCTGAGTGGGAGAGAAAATGTGGAACATCTAGGCGTAAAGGGGATATAATTAAATGGATCTCAACTGGACGTAGGGCATGAATTGTAATCTTCCTGATAGGTCTCTGTGGTGAACATGGTAACAAACGAAGGTGAATTTTAGAGGGAGAATTCAGTCATCAAGTCTGCAGCCTGAATTATAAAATATGAAGGGCCAATCCGACTTGCTTCATAACCTTCGAAATCTTCGAAACTCAAATTATGGCTTTTCCGAATATATTATGTAATTCCTATTGGTTATGTTCGTTTATTGTTGTGAAATATTTACCAAATTTAACCCAACCATCTCATCTATCCATCTATCTATCTAGCTACCTTCCTACCTACCTACCTACCTATGCACCCATATACCTACTACCTACGACCTACTACCCACCTACCTACCTACCTATCTACAGACGCCGAGCAGTGCGGACGTGTTTATGCATCGCTCCGTGAACCGTGTGTAAACAGTGAAAGGCTTACCTTACTCAGTGCTAAGGACCAACCTTACTATTATAGAAAAGCCAGGTTGTTTACATGTCTGAAAACCTAATTATATAAATACAAAAACCATAATTTATCAAATAACAGTGTGCTAGTGTACAACACGAAAATAGTGCAGTGCAACTGTACATGCGTAGTCATCACAGTGCGCTATGTCAACAGACAGGACAATGGCCTGTAGCTTCAACAACTGCACCCCAACCACAACAATGACCAAGACAGAGGATGAACCGATGACTGACAGTTTTCACAACAACAATTGCTACCAAAACAACAAAACCAACAACCACGACATCGCAGTAACAGTGAGAGACCAGCCTGATGAAATATTGACCCACAACACAGACAACACAAACAACATTGCAGAAAACGGAATCGTTACAATCCAGCATGGCCAAGAACGATAAGGTAATACAACACAACCAAAACCCTCTCTAACCACTCCTAACAACACAGCACCCACTCACACTAAACACCCTACCCAGACAACGACATGCCCCACTGAAACAAACTACACCCCACACAAAAACACGGAGTTATTTTCGAAGCAATAGATGGTCTTACAAGAGAGCAATGTCTACGAACCAAAGCAGGTAATATAGGAGGCATTAACACCAAATATGCATCCAGACTAAGTGGTGAACGGATATATGTGTACCTGGCCACAGAAACCCATGTACGGGAGATATGTGCCCCGGCAGAATCAAAGTCGACGACATATTCATCGCATGCAGGCCACACATCATGGCGTCTAAACGAGTAGTGCTCAGCAACGTACTGCCTGACATCCCCAATGAAACCCTCATGTCATTGTTGCACAGCTTTGGGAAAGTGACGTCCCCCATCTCCCATCTCTCTATATCCACACTGCATGCAGACCTCAAGCACATAAAGTCATTCAGACGTCGGGTGTACATGATCATACCCAACATGGAGAAAATACCACACACCATAAATGTGGAACATGACGGAGTAAGCTATGTAATATACGTCTCTTGCGACGACATCACCTGCACAAACTTCCCTAAACCAGGCCACGTCGAAAAAACTGTCATACAAAAGCCCAGTCAAGATTAGGCCCATTACCTTTGCGGACCTCCAGCAGGAAGAACAACGCACCCTCCTCCACAATCCGCCATCATAACACCGCCGGAAGCCAGCACGAAGAACTAAGCACCCACCATGGACAACACAACGATTTTCCTTGTACTTACTCCGCCACGACAGAGAATCGAACCAACGGAAAACACAAACATAACAACAAAGATGCTGCATAAAGATCACGTTCCCCTCACTTCGAAGCCTCAGGCTCAACAAACTTCCAAGCAGACATACGATCGGCAACACCATACAGAACACCACCAAGCGTCGGAGAGAATGGACGATGCAACACCAGAACCCTGCACTCCCCGCCCCACACCCCAAACCTTCGAAACTAAGAAAACTAACCGAGGATACAAACAACAGCAACAACATCCACAAAATACACATGAATCAATGGAAACAATAGAAGGAAAAAATTGCACTGATCTGGAATCACTACTTTCTGACGACACTGAAGATCTACAAGAGCCACACAGAAATACAACGCCAACAACTCCAAAAGACAAAACAAAAATAGCAGACCATAAAGCCATAGACATTCTATGCGACAACTTAAGAGAACAAGGCAACCATCCCATATCGATTAACACATTTTCACACTTCCTCAAAGCCTGTAGAAGACAGAAAACCCCCAAAATAGTAGCCAAAGAACACACCACCAACACTACAGAACTTGTCAGCACGCTGGAGGAGAATCTGTTTCATACGAAAGACTACAACCTACGTAGAAGGATGAAACGTATAATTGATAGTCTCAAAGAAACAAAAAAAAATCACAACACAAGAAGCGACCACTACATACCTTAAAAGATACCAACATATGTACTTTCTACGACTCATCATTATGGTCAAGATACTCACCCTCAACGTACAAGGCTTAAATGACTAGAAAAGCAGAATCACTTGCCCTTATATGCCAAGCGACAACGAGCAGATATTCTCCTATTACAGGAAATAAACCTCCTAGATATAGCAGACTTCCCAGCACTACACCATCTTCCCCCATCTACCAGAGGTATTAGAGACTCCTGTTGGGCGGGAAACGTCCGTTAATTTGGCTCAGTGACCTCCTTTGGAGATATGAGGTTCTTTTACGTGCCGTAAAGCTACGACACGGGACCCACGGCTTAAAGTCCCTCCCGGAGGACTTGTTCCCTGAATTTTTCCGCCCTTAAAAATTCGACGACCTCCGCCGGGTATTTGAACCCGCGTACCTTGAGTCATGAGGTGGGAACGTTACCCCTAGACTACGGAGTCCGTTGTCACAATATTGTTATTGTCAGTGCTTTATTTAAGGCTGTTGGTTATCAGTTTCCAAACCCAAGTCAAATGGGATTCGTGGTGGAAAGTGGCCTTGCGGCGGAGTTTCTCTGAGTACTTCGGTATCTTCTGCAAATTATCATGCCATCAACTGGTTAACAACCATTAGATATCTTATCCGACCTTGTACTAAGAGCGCTGTAAATAAACAACTTAAAAATCTTGTTCTGATCCACTCGGCTCTCACACAAACATGTTAGCTCTCTCTTCGTTGATGTTCCTTCAGTGCGCTCTTATGTCTTATGCGAAAGCTGACATATGATCTACTACAAATATCATGTTTATGAGTAATGGACCTTCCTATATAACACTTCAATTCTAAAGATTTATGCTCCAAGTTCTTCCGTGGAAGCTCCAATTTCTTCCATAGAAGCTCCAAAACACAGCGTTAAATTAAACTTTTAGAGTTAAGAACCACACTTGATATTTCGCTTTCACGCAAATAATTTTCTTATAAAACACAGCCGTTTCCTTCGTGGGTGAAACTATTTAATTTTAGTAGAATTTCGATTTTTCTAAAAATTGTTGATTTCACTTCCATTTAAGCCGCAGCAAGTTATCTGTTTGTAACATAAATCTTAGTACAGAACTCTTCGTAATTATAAAATACCTGTTTTAATTATGTTGCAATAACTCTGTGAGCGGAGTATTTTTGTTAAACAAACATGTGGATTTAATTGCATGTCATTTCACATTATCTCATAAAGTAGTGGGTTAAGTTTACATTACATAAAGGTGCGAATCTTTGAAGGATGTTAAACTGATCAAGTGGCATCTACCTTCTCAGCACAACAAAGTACTTCATGTAAAATCATGGACAAATATTCAGCCGTGATCTGAGTAGGACTCACAGACATGGTATCAGTGTGAACTTTAAGAACATACTCTCTTAGACCAAGGCCATGGGCCGCACCATAGCTCAAGCGGTTAGTCGCTGGCTTCCCACCGCGGCGCCCCGAGTTCGATCCCGGATCTGGTCCAGTGGGGTTTGGGGTGGACAAAGTGGCGCTGGGCAGGTTTTCTCCGAGTACTTGGGTTTCAACTGCCAATCTTCATTCCACCAATTGCTCCACAATCACCCTCACCTATCATCTGGGGTCGGTACAATAGGCCAGAAGTGGCCGCAGTACAAGGGACTTTGTCCCACCCCACTAGCAATAAAAAAAATAGACCAAGGCCTTTGGCCTCGAATTTCTATGTGGCTGATATCAGCAAATCGGTTCAGAAATTGGAAACAAAGTCGGATTAAACCAAGTTCTGATTTCATATTAAAACTTTAAAACGGACTTTCTTATAAGTGTTATATAAAAATTCAATTCGGACCTCACAGAAAACACATTATGTCTCTGCTAGAAGGTCAGGCTATTAAAGTTGTTTAGCGAAACAGTCGCTGTTTACCGTGAGAACCATACGAAATATGCAAACGCATATTGTGAGCAGAATGTAAAGTTTCGGTATACGAAACATGTGGCACTTATAGCAACCACTGGGCTTTATAGGGTTAAGCACACCACATAATTGCAATGTTTGTAATTGTCAATAAGAATCATATAACAGGACCAAATAATGTAGTCTCGTTTAAACTGTTACAGTGACAAATTTCGTGTTCCCTTATTTCAGTGTTTCTGCAGTCATCATAATGAAAGGAATTGCTTCAAAATTTATGTACGTAGTTTATTTCAGTAACTGTGACTAATTCAGGCTATATATATATATTTTTTCTGTGGCGCTACAGCCCCAATTTTGGCCTAGGCCTACCTCCATGAAACTCTCCGTTTCACTTCGGTTTACTAGATCTTACATATTCGGTAGGACTCCTTGGGCGAGTGATCAGCTCGTCGCAAGGCCACTACCTGTACACAAACACAGAAAAACGCACACAAACATCCATGTCCTGAGTGGGATTCGAACTCACGATCCCGGCTTCAGAGCGAGCGAAGGCAGTGCATGCCTTAGACCGCTTGGCTACCGTGATCGGCCAATTCAGGCCATGTAGAATCGATTAAAAAAAATGAATTGGAAACGAGGTGGAAGGACACGTTCTTTTATATTTTAAGATATTATCCTGGCACTTGCTTGGGAACCGAGGTAGAGTTATGAAAAACCTCTGTCAAGATAGCTAATAATCTGATCCAGGTTTGAACTTAGTGCCGTCCGAATATAGATCAGCAGCATTATTGCTGCTTTACGCTAAGTTGTTGTCTTAGTTTTAAACAAATATACAATGGACGTAAAGAAATATGCAAGATTTCGAAATTTCTATATTAATATACATGCTATGAATTCAACATTGCAACATAACATATTCGATTGGACACCTTGTTAGTGAAAGTATAAAGTTAGAAATGAAATGTGTTATTTGTGTGACGCAAAGTTGCACGATCTTCCTGCTAAGTTCAATTAAAATAGATCTATTCAGTTTACAATATATTACAGTAGACGATAAAGACGCACAAACGATGATAATCAAATGAAACTCGTCCTGTCGGAGAACAGTCTAGGATAACAATTTAAAATAAAGGTAAATGAACAATGACAGCTTTCCTGTTACATTTTCTTCAAATAACATTAATATAATGTTGTAGAAATAACATTGTAGATTTCTTCAATAGAATCTGACATTGCAAAAACTAATTTCCGTTCCTTTGGCAAAACTAACTGAAAAATTTGGCACTCTCGAGGTAGGCATTTGATACCCTTCAGTACAAAAAACTGGTGTCACAACTCGAAGGAGTATTTATGGGTTCCCGTCATCCAGAATGCATTTGACTACATAAGATTTCATCATAAAATCAGAATTATAAAACATTTTGCGATCGCATTTCGGTTACTTACTGTTTCTCACAAGAACGGCTTTGCAAATTACATACTCCAACCTGTTGTTGCAATCGACATAGAAATCTGTAATTTCTCCCTAATAACCAAATAAAACACCTCTCCACAGTACCTCTATTGGTCAGAATTCCTGACTTCTCATATTTCCAAATAAATCATAGAATTTTTATGCTATCAAGAAGTTACGCAATATATCGATATATTCAGTCGATACTCTTATCGGATATTTCTTTCTGATACAATATATTAACGATAGACCGGAATCCTTCATTATCCCACAAACTTTCAAGAGCATATATTTTACTAGCCTGATATTCCTCAAACGTCAGAATTTCGAACATACATCATACTGGTTTTGATGACGGAATAAGAGTTGTAATTTATAATGTAATTTATGTAATTTATGTAATGTAATTTATAATCAGCACATATCGAATTTGTTTCATTATTGACACAGTTTACTGTGTTTAATTTCCTTATTTATTTTCGTATAAAATAGGAGAGACTTATTAGTATCTGTACTGCTTTTAAGAATGTTGTCACGTGTTAAGTAGTGACTAGACACGGGGTTTGGATTGGTAACAGGATTTATGGAGTCAACTAGAAGCAACTATAGGCTAAGGCTAATTCACACTCTTCACATTTCGCTACAGCACGCATTAAAACCTCTCAGTCTACTGTGTTTTTACCAGTAGTTGCTTGGTAACGACTTTCAAACATCATAGATTCTTTAGCTTTCGTGTCCATGTCCTTAGTGAACGGCGACTGGCTCACAGCTCACTACTTCATAGCCGCGACCCCTGGCCATTATCTGCCTCCTGCCTTGTCTGTCCATCACTGGCTAGTACGCAATGCCCGCAGACACACAATCGTGAATGCTGACCATTCGGTACTGGACTGACTCAACAGTTAGAATCAGAGTCAGAATTACTTTATGACTGGCGGTTTACCAACAGTCAGTTCGTCTTTGCACCAAGCCTCCTGAGACTCAAGACCAGATATTTTTTTTTGCACTTGAATCTTGGGATCATAGTCCGTATGTAACATCCTCCCCCACGAGAGGCTGGGGTTGTCTCTTAAGACTATGCCTCTCTTGCCTTTGTCAACTGTACGTATTGCACATATAGAGTGTTATTGAAAAAATTCCTTTGTTCACTATATAAAATCCTTCGTCAGTACAGGCTTTGCAAAGCAGATTATATCTATCTTACTTATCTTCTAATACAACGGCAGCTTAGTCGCTTGAACGGTTGTAAGCTTGACCGCCGCCAAGTTTAGGCCTTGTGTATTTTCTATGTCTGGCATTGCCTTGTCGTATGCTGTGAACATATTCATTCTCATGATTTTGTATGACTTCTGTTTGTTGCCTACACAATTTTGTTACATAATCGTATACATAAGAAAGGTTGAAAGCCGTGTGCAAATTACGGACCGGTGTGAACCGCGGTAAATTTCCAGTGGTCTAAAAAACCTTGTTTTGCAGGCGCTATAATTTTAAGAGGTAGGTGTCTGCCGCTAATTCCCAGGCGGGGCAGGCATAAGTCATTTCCGGTCTAGTCAGTGCTTTATGGAGGACTCTGACCCAACAAGTCAAAGTCAAAGTTACTTTACGACTGACGGTTTACTGCCAATCAGCTCGCCTTGGCGACAAGCTCCACTATTGTTGCCTGCGTAACAGTCACCGTGGTCACGTGCTGCTTACCGGTCGATGGATAATAACGGAGCTCTGTTAAATGTGTTCTCGCGTGTTTACAGTGCCGTAACCTAGCAATGGGCGCCTTCGTTGATTAAACTACCGGCTTTCAGTGGCCATGAAGCAATATTGATAAGAAAAGAACCGAATAAGGGCGAAGTACTTTCAAGAGTATGATTAAACTATCCGGGTTTCAGTGGCCATGAAGCAATATTGATAAGATAAGAACCGAATAAGGACGAAGTACGTGCACGAGTATGATTAAACTACCGGCTTTCAGTGGCCATGAAGCAATATTGATAAGATAAGAACCGAATAAGGACGAAGTACGTGCACGAGTATGATTAAACTACCGGCTTTCAGTGGCCATGAAGCAATATTGATAAGAAAAAGAACTGAATAAGGACGAAGTACGTGCATGAGTGTGACTAAACACGGTTTGAACTTATTCTAGGAAGAATTCTTGTTGTTACTTCAATAGGGTTCGAGACTGCTTTAGCAAAATGGGCGAGTCTTTACAATTCGCCCCTACATAATTTCCGAATTCCTTTTTATGCCTCCCAGCTCAAATGTCCTTAATTCATAAATGTGAATCTAGACACCTTTGGTGTGTAGGATACAGTACATCCCTTCGGAAAGAAATCTTAATGGTGTTAGCACGGTCAAAAAATGTAAAACACGATTATAATTAATTGAAGCCTCACATGAGCGCTTTATCTGTTGTAAAACAGTTTCAATAATATATTTTACATGCTACGAGTAAACCAGTAGCATCTACAATTTATTTACAGTTTAATTATTTGGCGCAGGAATTTTAAGTCTCGTCATCCAAATTGATGCCTCGTGTGTGATATTCCTGAGCTTTTAAAGCCTTGAAGTTGTTTTACGAGTTCGTATATGACGATATACGTTGCCTATTATTCTTGATAAGCGTAACTGTAGCACAGTTTTGCTCGTATATAATTGTACGGTTCACATATGAGTCAGGTACAACAGAAACGCGATTGTAAGATTTGAGGCTTTCACGGCGGTGACTATGAAGAAAGCAGTCTTCTGGGATTTGGCACCGAGTATATGTGGTGTTAACCGACGTTTCGGAGGAACGTATCGCCTCCGTCTTCAGGGTAGAAGGATTCGCTTGCGGATTTCTTATAGTTTTTTCCTTCTACCCTGAAGATGGAGGCGATACGTTCCTCCGAAACGTCGGTTAACACCACATATACACGGTGCCAAATCCCAGAAGACTGCTTTCTTCAGAAACGCGATTGTTTAACACGCATAAAATCTAAATATATTCCAGCAACAGTAATACATGGTTTGCATCAGGAATATATCTGTAGATGTATTCGAGGGAGAGCGGTTGATTCAATGTGACGAGTGACGTACGATGTATAGATTTAACTTTAGAGCTTCGATGATTCATGAGATGACTCACGCTTGTCTCGTTATTACCTATCTGACTTTCCTTATCCTGGGCTTTTAAAATAAACTATAGGCCTACTGAAGAAATGGAATTGCTTATTTATGACAATCTTATAAATATCCTATCCCGTCTAGTGCAAGGGGAAAACAGTTATTAATAAGGTCAGTTTCTTCGCGCGGGTATTTGTTAAAATACACACTGCAGTAATCCGGCCGCTATTTCACCTATATATTATTATAAAGATAAAGTTGCCCCTGTACTTAATTAATTAAGTATCACGTCACGTCGTCACGTATTCGGGAATTAAATATACTAATACAACGTCCATTCAGGATTCAACGGGAAATCTCACCATTTGCTGTAAAAGCTTTCGTACAATTAACTTTTCCTGCTTTCTCTCGTATTTTTTCCATTCCTACATGTTACCGAATAATATGTCGAAACCGTCGTTTAACGCAGTCTCCCACGAATAACACACACAAATTATCAAACGTAAAAATTCCCTTTCTATAGTACACATCAGTTTACATATCTACATCATTGCATCATGAATACTCACATGGACACGATTAAAAAAAACTCCTTTGCCTGTAGTTCGGAAGCGAACAATACCGACCGAGCGACCGCCGCTTGTCGGCGAAGTTAGTGCCAACTTTAGCGGAGACAGGGTGTCGCGTGATCAGCGCAACGGATCCCCACGGCCGTTAATCGCAGTTTTCTAGACATGAGCCGCTATTTCCTTGAAATAACTCCTCAATTATCCTCACGAGGCTGAGTGGACCCCGTTCCAGGCCCATTACTTCTCAGAAAATCTGGTAGCGCCGGGAATCGAACCCGGGACCTCAGGATCTGTAGCCAGGAACTCTGACCGCTAGACCACAGAGGCGGTGTAGGCATGATTCACTGAAGCAAAACACTGTTCCCTCGTTCGTGACCTAATGCATAACTGACATTCATGAAATAACGAATGACAGTTTGTTGCTACGTTATCCCGAAATTTCACAATGACAAATGTTACATTAATAAAACTTTACTTATATATAATATATCGAGAGAGAGAGAGAGAGAGAGAGTAGGATATTACCATTAACGAACCTTCTGTTACTTACCCATGATGCCATACATAACGATAGATACGTGCATTAAATAATTTCCAAGTAACAACACAGCAGTCACCATGCATCCTTAGGAACACGCATGATACAGTTGCTAAGCAACGGACCAACGTTGGACATAACGCATAGTTGTCTCATAAATCCGATTATGTTCACCTACTAAGCAGATAAGAGACGATGAAATGGAAAAGGCTGGGCCAAATAAACAGGATTTTGAACCAGCAGTTTACTACCCTAATCTAGATGCTACTTGAAGAATGCCGTCTTCTGGGATATGGCGCCGCGTAGCTATTGTGTTAGCTGATGTGTCGGAGGAACTTATCGCCTCCATCTTGAGGGTATAAGAAATCAGCAAGTGAGGAACCGGCGTGATCAGGTGGCTGCAAAGTAACAGGTTTACATCTATGACAACTTAGAGAGGAAGGTACATTCAAACATAATGTCACATTTCACAATAATTTATTTTTACTCAAATAAAGTGAAATTATCAGATTTAATTAGTAATTTTTGTAGGGGTCAATTTCTTGTTTGGTGGTGTGGTGTTTCAATACATATCACTGGGCGCTCGTAATAACATGGGTTCGCACTACCCAGGCTCCAATCTATTTCATTAGCGCCTGAAAAATTATTTAAATTGATTTATGGTTATTGATGAAGATTATACTCTATTTTATATTAAATTGATTCGTGAATATAGAAAAATAATATTGATTCTTCAGTTAAAATGTCTAATAGTACCTACGGCCCACAGAATGATTTCTTTAAAGCACGCCCAAATTACATTCTGTCGAATCAATTTACTTCATTCTACTTTGGTTTGCTTTATGTTCCAGTATCCTTAAGGACATAAATTAACTTTCACCTATTGTTTCAGCCCTTCGCCAGGTTTTGTTTGAGCCCCAAATACAGCACTTCTTTCTCACGATTAAGTGTCAGTCAAAGTTTCATTCACTTTTAATTCCTCTTCAGCGGCACTTTACCGTATGCGTCTAATTAAACTAAAAATGAAATTATACATTATATATGAATTTATATTATATTAGCAGGGATTATGATTTTCATTTTACTCAACCTTAAGTCTTCAGATCTTAATGCGATATTGGTTTTAAGTTCTCTTTCTCGTAAGAAAAGTATATATAAATTATAGACCACATGGATTCAAGAATCCTGCAATTGCTGGTACAATGACAATACGTAATCTGATAATAATAATAATAACAATAATCTGTGTGCGCTACAGTTCAAGATGAACCTTGGCCTCTGTTTTACAATTTCTTAATCATGTAGATAGTCGGTATGACTCCTTTGTCTTGGGATGGGCCCGCCGCAAGCCCGCTACCTACACAGAGCAACATGAACACAGAATAAACGCAAACGAATACCTGTGCCTTGAGTGGGATTTGAACCCACTACCCCAATGTTTGAGCAGGCGAAAACAGTTCATGCTTTAGACCGCGCGGGCACACGTGTTCTGATACTTGTTAATATAACTGAGGATATATTATAATGCATACTTGAGGTAACACGCAAACTTCTTTCATAGTTCGCTTTGGGAAATATTAAAATAATCCTTACCATGAACAGGTCGGTTCTCACGGTCTCTTCGCTTGCGGATTTCTTATATTTTTTCTACTACCCTGAAGATGGAGGCGATACGTTCCTCCGAAACGTCAGTTAACACCACATATACACGGTGCCAAATCCCAGAAGACTGCTTTCTTCATAGTCACCGCCGTGAAAGCCTCAAATCTTACACAATCCTTACCATCTTTGCATTACGAATACATTGCAAAATTTTTGTCCTCATTTCCTGCTGAAGAAGAAACCCACTATAGACTAAAAACAGACTACAGCTAATTCGTTTGCAGTAGAGTAAGTGAGAGTCTGTTAATAACCGTACTTCAAATAATTGCAGTCAAATGGTAAACATTTGTATCGCCTTTTAAAGGAACTAAACATTTCCGAAATGAACATCTGCCGAGACCGTTTGTTCTTAAGCAGAATAAATTCAGGGCGGAGTTCCACGCCAGGTTAATGTCTTTAGGATGAGAAAGCAAGAGAATGAGAGTGGATCGGAGCCAAAGAGTATATATAGCAAGAAGTAGGAGAGTGATAGGTGAGAAGAATGGACACGCTGTCTCAGAGAGGACTGAACACTTCCTCTTGGTATCTAGAGGGTCTTCTCTGTCTCCAGAATCGTTACAAAATCGCAACACAGAGATAGCTAATAGATCCTTTGAAAATGTAACAAAGCTAAAATATCTGGGAACAAAAGTAACAAATCAAAATTTGTTTAATGAGGAAGTTGTGAGCAGATGAAATTCTGGAAATGCTCGCTACAGTTCTGTTCCAAATCTTTTGTTCTTCCTTTCGCTGTCTAAAAATATAAAGATTAAAATATGCAAAAATTTAATTTTGCCTGCGGTTCTGTATGGGTTTGAAACTTGGTCTCTGACATTAAGGGCAGAACATAGACAGGAGGACGAATGAAATTACATACTGGGGAGCTTCATAAACGGCACTTCTTCACAAACATTATCGAATAATCAAGTCAAGCAAGATGAGATATTCAGGGTATATAACACCTATGGAAGAGAATAGGGGTGCATACAGATTTTGGTAGAAAAGTCTGAAGGAAAGAGAAAATTACGAACGTCTCAATATAGATGGGAAGATAATATTAAGATAGATGTCAGAGAAGCAGGACGAGGCTATGGACAAGAATGATTTGGCTCAGGATAGGGGCAAATGACGTTCTCTTGTGAAAACGGTAAGCAAGCATCAAGCATCAAACTGGTGGGGATATCCTGAGATGCTGAGCAACTGTTGCCTTCTCAAGAAGACTCAGCTCCATGCAGTTAATTTGGGCTACAAGCACGTTAGAGGGAGCAGGTTTAAACTGAATACTGCATTAAGCGTGTTGTTTGGGTAGGTACTGACTTACATAGCCAACTGCCTATATACTAGAGAAATTAGTTCTATAAAACTTGAGTCATAATATGTTCCGTACTTCGTTTCTTCAACGACTCAGCATACAGAATAGGCTTATATAATGAGTAAAATTCACTGTACTGGAATGAGTTTTAATAAACCGTGTGCAAGGAAAAATTGCTCTGTAGAGATATGGAAATTTTAATTTGATGTTTTTAAAGCGTTCCAGTTTGAATATTCTTTTAGTGCCGAGGTCAAGAAAATATGGGTCTATGCATCCACTTCTTCTATGTCTGCATGACATAGTGTTTAGGGACAATTTTACATTTACCTTAAACCACGCTATTTATTTGTGTATGCAGTTCTAAGTCTGGACGTAAGAATACGTATGCAAGTGCGTGAATATGAACACGCACTGGCGCATATGTTTGTATGTATGTAGGTCTGTGTATGCGTGTAGTTCCAAAATTACAGAAGTCGCGACTTTCGAAGGCTGGAGCGCAGGAAGGAATATGGGTTTCTATTTCTGGGAGTGAGATATACGCACATCGCACTGTGTAGGTCGATTCAAGAGGTGCCGCTGAAGAACAATTAGAAATGTGAGAAACATAATTGGTTAGCTAATTTTGTAGTGCTCACAATTATACGAAACTCCAATAAAATATTCAGGTTGTAATAAGAAATTAAGGAAGTTACGGACGTACCAATTCTTTGAGCTTCTGGATGCCATTTTTTTAATATCTTGGTTCTCTCCTTGTGTAAACAATCCGCGTAGCTAGGAAACTCCCTCCTTATAATGAACAAACCTGATAAGGTGTTCTCCATTAAATATAAATATTTTCAGAACGTGTTCATTGCTAGGACTTTACTTCATGTGATGACCTAGGTTCAACATTCATAATATAATTCAATTAGCACTGTTAGGCTCTAAGTTTTAATAAGAATACTAAGTACCAGATATCGGTGAAATATATTTATTCAGTTCGAAAATCTTACGTTGAAAATGGCGGATAATATGTCACACATTATATCAAAACATTAATAAAATCATTACCTTGCCACATAATATCCCCAGTCATGTTGCGCATACTTATAGCTAAATTTGTGGATGACCACGCGAAGTGAAGATGTCGTCTTGTCAGCTGTAAATCTGTTCTTTAATAATTTGGATCTCTTTTCACTGTAGGAAGTTAAAATATCACAATATCTTTACATTTGCCACTCACCACGTGTCTGCTGGAACTTGTACCTGAGAGTCTTCCACTTCCCATATATTCTCTCGTCCTCCTTTCTTACGCTTCTGCTTTCTTTCGTCCGTTATTTAATGATGCTTTCTTATTTGGTCTATTGATAGTTCTATACAGTCAAAACATTCATTGATTTGTTTTAAATAACTGGGTAGCGACAGTTACCTACTTAGAGTAACTTTGAAAACTGTGGCTTCTGTATTCTTTTCTTCCCAGTGTTGACCCACTAAAACAGTTTATATCGACGACTTGGTATCGGAAGTTTATTTTCATAGTTGGCTATTTAACGACGCTGTCTGTATAAAGACTGTGTAGCGTCCGATAACAGGTTGATTAATGAATGTAGAGCAGTTGGTGGAATGAGAATTTAAAGGAAAACCTAAAGTATTGGGAGGTAACTTGCCCCAGTGTCATTTTGTCCGCCACAAGTCGCATATGAACTGATCTGTTATCGAACATGATTCAGCAAATTGGGAAGTCAGTGTTTAAATACCTAGGATATGTCACTGTCGAAAGTTTATTGGTGCCAAATGTATTAAGGTAGGGTTTGTTTAATAAACATATTTTACGATTATCCTTCTTTTCCTATTTTCTTATTTATTAGCATTCTGTTTGCTGTCTCGCATATGGTCTTCTGTCGGTGTGCCTTATTTATATCATAGCCACCTTCACGCGGAACGTCGCATATTAATTGCCAGGAATTATAATATAAAATGTAACATAATCTGTAACCGAATTTAAGAAGCTACGCAATTTTTCTTAGAAAGCTTTACTTTAATTTTATTCTTCCTTGATGACAAACTTTTAACCTAAGTCGTGTAAATGAAAAGGTATATTTCTAAATATATTTGCGATTTGTGAACCATTAATTAATATTTCACTATCAGTAATATGTATGTTTAGGGAATATTTGTCTTCCAATAACTTCTAAAATAACGCACTAAATTCTGCTCTAGACATTTTGTCTAGGCAATCGGCTCACAGATGGCGATAAGTTTGTCAGCCTTACACGCCGGCCCCCCTTTGACCCCACAGGAAGAGTCTTGGTACTCATTTCTGTTAGAGGCCCAGTCGACCCCAGGGCCATAGTGCGGCTGGAAGGACTAGATAAATTGAAAAAAAAAATCCACCTCATCGGGACTTGAACCCGCGACCATCCGGCTTGTAGCATAGTGCCTCAACCAACTACGCTACCCCGTCCCCCAAAATGAATTTTCACTTGTCCATGTTTTCCAGACCGGCACTGGGGTCCACCCAACCTCTTATCCAGTGGGTACCGGGGGCTCTTTCCCAGGAGATAAAGCGGCCGGGGCGTGAAGTTCACCACTAACCTCCAACAAGTGCCGAGGTCAAGAAAATGTGGATCTAGACATCCATTCCCCCATAAGCCTTAATGGCGTAGTGCTTAGTTAGTTAAGCACAGGGGAAAATTTACCTTACTTTTATATTTAAAAGTAAAATACACACAAGAATGAAGTTGGTGGGGGTCCTTTCTACATGCACAGGTCATCTGACAGGTTCCATAATCGTGTGTGTATCGATTATATTCCACCTCTATGAAAAATCCTGGCATTCTGTTCGTAACTCGTATATACTGAATTTTTAACAAAAATGTAATTCAGGGCTGGCATTTGAGCACGTCCATGCGTACCAATATACAGAGTGGTTCAAAAGTGTCTTAAGTTAAAATATTCTCTCATAATAACGGGATTGTTCAGCTTTAACCCTGCCAATCAATTTGTACAACATATCAAAGCGTTGTTAATTTCGGCATTCAACATGAAGTATCTCACTTCGAGAATATTTTGGTAAATTCTGTAAGTAATACAGAAATTTCTAATGTATTTGAGCGTAAATTTTACCAACCACTGAACTGACGCTCTGTTCCACTCTGTATATTCACATACCTAACGTGCGGACTACTTGAATTTCATCAAACATTCGCCGCGTGCTTCCACTTCCGCAGTGTCAACAAACACCGCAAGGGGCGTTGGTTGAAATAGTTCAGCCAACAGCAATGCTTCTTCCTCACTCACAATGATGATGTCACTTTGGCGGCGAACAGGCTACATCTGAATACATGCTCTCATTTTCGCTGGCCATAACAATAAATCATTTTCACTCGTAATTGCTAGAGACGATAATTTTCTGAGAGGGAGTATTTCTTGTTTTACTGTTAGTACATGTGTTAAGTGGCTCGCTAAGAATCTTGCAGACAGACAAAGCATATTTGTGTTGCAAATGCTTTTACGTTTTGTAGTGAACTGTAGCGTTTGCATTGTGGAGGAATTGTTGCCAAGCATTTGGGCCACACACAGACGCATACCAATAGTGAATATTATTCACATCATAATTTCAGTAAGCCTTGAATATTTGCTGTTTATCTGTAATTGATAAAGGGAAAGGCAACTTCGAGACACTACGGGAGCCGATTGGCTAGGATTCATCATTATTGCCTTTTTTTTTTAATTCGCTTAGTGGGGGGTGGTCCACTCGGCACGGCGGCCACTGATTGGCCTATTGTACCTGCCCCGGGTGATTATGATGATGGAGAATTTCGTGGAATGAAGATTGGCAGGGGAAACCGAAGTACTCGGAGAAAACCCGCCCAAGCTCCACTTTGTCCACCACAAATCCCACTTGACCAGACCCGGGATCGAACCCGGGCCGCCGCGGTGGGAAACCAGCGAGTAACCGCTTGAGCTATGGTGCGGCCGATTTTTGTTGTCCTTAGTATGTGAGATAATTATGAAATTAAGAGCCCTAGAAATGTCAAATTCTTCGAACTGAATATTATTATTTTACATGCAGGTTTTCTTTTATTTAGGCCACATAAATTCTTTCGTGTCCTTTTGTTTTCGATGTCCGAAATCTTTCAAATTGTCTCACCTCTATAACCTTTGTATCCACACAAACTAGTGCACTACATAAGTAATATAAACTCAGATTCTGTTGAAAATTGTGACGATCTAAAAATAAAATCAGGGATGTTACCTAGGGGTGGAATTGGAGATGCTTCTTTCTTACTCATGTCCCATTTTGCTGTTCACACAAGCTACGTAACCATTTACAGAAAATCGAACAGGCCTCAACTAGATGATTTGAAAATTTCAGGGCTTTGGACAACGCTTTTTAGGGAGCACACTATTGTGATTATATTAGCCATTTTCTCTAAATAAGTGAACTTCTTACAAAAAATTCCAAAATGTATAATATTTGCATGTTATGGATCCACACATCTGTTATACAAACCAGCTTTCTCCTGTGTGAATATCCTGCTCGGTGAGCTACTTCCGTAAATGTACTGGGCTCTTAAGTAATATGGCCATTAAAATCAATTATATTGAAGAAAATTTAAATGTGGAAATTCTCATATAATAAATACCTGATACTTTATTTTTAACGACGTGTTCTACGGAAGGAAAATATATACATAAGTCAATTTAGATCCCTATGTAAAGTGACACTTACTGCAACTTCATTATATCCACGGAACAAGGTTCTTCTTGAGAAACATATAAATTATTATAATTGGTCTATTTACAAAGTATTTTTAAACTAGAAAGGCAGTTATATTTTCAAATGCCATCAACGCGACTGGAAGCAAACATTTCAGACTTAGGCTCTGTCAAGTAAGCAGTAACGAATATTGGGGTATTTGCTCTAAATAAAGACGCCACAGCNCTTGTACAAACAATTCCAAAACGTATAATATTTGCATGTTATGGATCCACACATCTGTTATACAAACCAGCTTTCTCCTGTGTGAATATCCTGCTCGGTGAGCTACTTCCGTAAATGTACTGGGCTCTTAAGTAATATGGCCATTAAAATCAATTATATTGAAGAAAATTTAAATGTGGAAATTCTCATATAATAAATACCTGATACTTTATTTTTAACGACGTGTTCTACGGAAGGAAAATATATACATAAGTCAATTTAGATCCCTATGTAAAGTGACACTTACTGCAACTTCATTATATCCACGGAACAAGGTTCTTCTTGAGAAACATATAAATTATTATAATTGGTCTATTTACAAAGTATTTTTAAACTAGAAAGGCAGTTATATTTTCAAATGCCATCAACGCGACTGGAAGCAAACATTTCAGACTTAGGCTCTGTCAAGTAAGCAGTAACGAATATTGGGGTATTTGCTCTAAATAAAGACGCCACAGCACCATAATGACAGATTATATTTTATAAACAGGACGTCGCTGTTTCTCGTTGTGACGTTCAGGAATCTGTCGCCATTTGCAGGCCATGCTTGTACGGCCATCTTGACGACATATTGATACGTGTATACGTTGACACTAAGCGGATCCAGGCACATGCTGATTCATTAAGAGCTTCTGTGCACCACATCACACTCTCAGGTAGAGACTGGCCCACTTTCCAAGGTGACAAAGAGGGGAGATCTGAAAATTTAGCGAGAGATATTCATCATAATTAATCAATTATCATATTCCGTCTAACGCAACACAGAAAATGTATAACATTCAATTAGTTTTATTAAAATCACAACATGTTTCGACCATTTTTTTGGTCATCATCAGTGAGTACATGGGTAAAATCTACATATAGAACGAAGTTGGTGGGTGGATTAAGTAAAATTGAGCAAACCTGGAATGAACTAGGGTAATGGAACCTGGAGCTACAAGGGTATGACACCATATTCCACTTCTTGCTGAGTGTTAATACTGTCATGCAAGAGAAATCATTGTAAATATGTGCCCACATGAGAGGTAAAGCTATTGAAATTCAATAGAGCACTCATTAAGTATTTGTATTCACCTGATGATGAAATATGTTGTGATTTTAATAAAATAAATTTAATGTTATACATTCTGTGTGTTGCTTTGGACGGAACATGACAATTGATTAGTTGGATCACGCAACAGAGACATCATGCATAAAGATTCATCATAATTATCTAGGGTGAAACTCTATGTCGCGACATGAACATCTTCACGGTTTAGAGAACAATTTCAATAAGTTTCGATTCTATTTATTTGATTTTCTCTCTTCAATCTACTTGCATTTATTTCTTTCTTTTTATATGTGTCTCCTCCCTCCGTTATAGTATAATCCAATCAGATTTAGGGATTGTATCAAATTCTATCCCCTCTGGATATTTCGCCCACTTTTCTTCAGATATAATTGCTGTATTTGTAGAATGAAATGACAGTCATTGTCGTATAGTACCACTATTTCTTGGCCTGTCTTTCTTTTATGTACAAGGAAAGTAAGTAGACTTATGAGAGTACTGTACCGACTACAGATGTGTTCTCACTTTAGTTTTTGAAAGTTTGCAGCGTTTTCATGAAATATTATACGAATGTTTTGCTGTTATATGCTACGGTAGGTACGCGGGTTCAAACCCGGCGGAGGTCGTGGAATTTTTAAGGGCGGAAAAATTCAGGGAACAAGTCCTCCGGGAGGGACTTTAAGCCGTGGGTCCCGTGTCGTAGCTTTACGGCACGTAAAAGAACCTCATGTCCCAAGGGGACCACTGAGCCAAATTGATCGTACATTTCCCGCCCAACAGTAGTCTCTAACGCCTCTGATAGATGGGGGAAGCATCGAGAGATACCGCTGAGCCAGTAGAGGCCGAACTCGCTGGCTGAGTCGGGACTGATGGCACGCACCAGTATCGGTAATGTATAGAGACTGGTAGAATATCACAGAGGGGACGTACAATAGACCACTGGTCGCGGTGCATGGGGAAACCCACCCCTCCCATAATAATAATAATAATAATAATANTTCAATCCCGTAGAGTGCTGTTTTCTTTATGAAGCCAAAGACTTATCAGCACCCCCTCGCATAGCAATTTTTTCTGATAGCAATCTGATATGATAAAAGTATTATTATTATAAAAGGGGCGAAATAGAAAAAGCCAAAGACTTATCAGCACCCCTAGGTAGTTCCACTATTTATAGAAGAGTAAGATGACATTTAAAAGCAGGTAGAGGGTGCCTTTAGTGGCAAAACGTATAAATAATATTAAATGATACAAAATGGGTTATATAAGGTTTCCAAGTACAGCGAGTGATGTATTATTGTAACACAGTGCACGCAGTTAATTGCGATTAATTACAGTGTAATTCTAAATTATTGTCTGTATTTCCTTTTATAGTCCACAGAAACCCCTACAAATATCGAGGATCACTCTGTATGTGCATGCAAATTTGCAAAGGTTTGCCTATAGCAGTTTAAATTGAGTATGTGAAGACTTATACAGGGTGATTCACGAAGAGTTACTGCCACTTATGGAGCTCATTTCTGAAGACATTGTGAGCAAAAGTGTCATATAAACCTGGGTCCTATACTCAATATTTATAGAGTTGCGTTCGTAATTTGAAAATATCTAATTTTAATTTTAAATTCAAAATTACATTATTTTAATGCATTTATTGCCACAAAACAAATTAAATTCTATAACTTGATTTTCTGTAGTTCAATTCTGCAAAGTCTTACAGAGATTACAACAAGTTTTCAAAAATGCCGCCCTCCGCTTCAATACACTTGTCCACACGTTTGTGAACCGCTCACGTTGCTCTACGTAGGTGGACACTGTTACCTCTGATTTCCGTAGCAGCGTGCATGATGCGAGCAAGTAGTCCTCACGTGTTTGTGCCTTCCTTTGGTAAACTTGTCCTTCATCCTTCCCCAAATGCAATAATCTAACGGGGAAAGGTCTGGCGATCAGTTCACAGTAGTGCGTTTCCAGTTACGAACGTAACTCTGTAAATATTGAGTATAGGACCCAGGTTTATATGACACTTTTTGCTCAATATGTTTTCAGGAATGAGCTCCATAAGTGGCGGTAAATCCTCGTGTATCACCCTGTATACTTTGGGGCGATAACAAGACTACAGAATATATATCTAATAGAATCCCGAAGCTGAACTACCAACACAAGTCGAATGGCGTGAGTTGCCAGAGGCTTTGCACCAAAAAGTTACGAAGGAACACTTTAGTCACTGGAGCTAGAACAAGCTTAATCGGTGAACGCGGTGAAGAAACTTTATTTCATTTTATGGCTTATTTAACGACGCTGTCAATACATAGCTAAATAGCGCCATATGGTAGGATAATCAATGAATGACGAATTGGAAAGGATGTGGAAGGAAACCTTCATGGCCTTACTTCGAGTACTGCCCCGGCAATTGCCTGGAAGCATTAAGGGAAATTGTGAATAACCTTGGCCAGAATAGCCGGCGTTCTCTCCAAAATTCGAAACGAGCACATCCCGAATATAAGTCAGAATTTGCGACGAAAAATATTCCATATAAATATATATTAGCATTATCGTGCAGATTATAACATATCGAATTAAATAAACCACGCTTTTAATTACATAAAAAGATGCTGATCTATATATTCTGAATATCTTCATTGGTGTGGGATTTCGATATAAATTATATTTAATTTTTCATTAAGACTGAATTTAGATTTATTTTCATCTATCACATATTGTGTCATGGCCGCGAGTACCGGACACTGTTATGGTTCGTCTAGGCAGACCATTACAGTTCCGGATGTGAAACCATGGCTCATGGCTGAGACCCGTAAGAAATATACAGCCTCGGCACGGAGTCAAAAACTAAAATGGAACGTTGCAGCTGTGACGCATCGTTCTGAATAAAGAGGAATCACTGGCGGAAGTAGCCTTCAAAAGTAGCAGCAGGATAGAGCTGAAATAGACTTCAACCATAGCTGTAGGATCGTGGCGGAAGAAGATTTCAAAATTAGTTGCAGGATCGTGACGGAAGTAGACTTCAACACTAGCTACAGGATCGTGGCGGAGGTAGCTTCCGACACTAGCTGCAGGATCGTGACGGAAGTAGACTTCAACACTAGCTACAGGATCGTGGCGGAGGTAGCTTCCGACACTAGTTGCAGGATCGTGGCGGAAGTAGTCTTCAACATTAGCTGCAAGATCGTGGCGGAAATATCCTTAATATTAGTCGCAGAATCTAGGCGGACGTATGAACTAATTATTTCACTCGTATTAACAATGACCATCTAGATGAAGGGCAATAATTAGTCCGTAAGCCAAGAAGTTCCCTGCCTTTAAGAAAGCTGGAGGTCCATTATCATCTTCATAAAAACAATTAATTGAACCCTGTCTTGAAATAGGTAAATGCATCCGTATATTCACATCTTGTTTCCCAAGATCCCTTTTCACATTATTTTCGTATTTGCTGTGATATACGTGTATCTATCTACTTTCTTAACTCCAGATCTAACGAATAGAGACGAAAAGAGTCTTTGTTGGTACCACATCAGAATAATAACGAAAATAGTTTTTAATACAGTACCATGGCACAACCACATGTCTCGTAGCTTAAAACATTTGCAAATTTGGTATACAACGAAGATGGACGGGCGGACAACATGTGTTTTCATTCTTCAAATATTATTTAATTCGATTAATTATATATTTACATATAATATTTTGTGTTATTTCCGCATACAAGATAAAAGAAAACACGAAGTTCTTAACATGCAAATTCAAAACACAAGCAGGTTGTTATGTTTTCCTTCTGTTACTGTTCATAGGTGTTATCTACATGTAGATTTTTATTTCCTTGGCACTACAGCCCCAGTGGACCTAGGCCTACCTCCATGCACTTCTCCGTTCACTACATGTAGATATACAGGTATGAAATTTAATTAATTTTTATTTTTAAGTTTGGATTACAAACATTACAAAAACCGGAAATCTGGAGCCACATACCATACGTAACAGAAGTCATGAGAATTTTCCCGGAGAAACACAAAAACCGGACCACTCAAAGCAACAACCAACTAATAAGAAACCTCTACAACCAACCAGCAATAGAAAGACGACTAAATAGAATGTGGCCAGAGGATCTCATTAGATAAGCACCAGAGAATCATCGGAGGATGATATCTGCTTCAATATTACACACACCCATCCCTTTTACTAATCACTCCATTTATGTATATTGAGTAGATTGTAAAATTATTTCAAAATAAAAAAAAATGTGAAGAAGGCGTCCTCGGGTTTTCGCTGCATTTCTGTGGAAATTTGAAAAGGAACCGGAACTGACGTTATCAGTTTGTGGAGTGGAACACGAACGTCTCGACATGGTGAGCCAAGTATCGCTCAGTCATTGTGTTATTATTATCATTGCTCTCCTCTTTGCCAAAGGACGTCTGTTCTGCTGGCCATAATTCTGTGCGGGGTTAATCTAATGATATAGATCGCGTCCAGTGAGCCCTGAAACTTACGTCATCAAAGGAAGAAGAGAGAGGGAGACCCTCACAACTCTTAAGAGAGCGTCATAATGAGACCTGAGGCAATATTTCCTGCTTCATTTCATAAACACAGAAAAATGGCGGATTCCTGAGAGCAGATTAGCAGATTAGAAGGAGGCTTATGGAGTTATTTATTTCTGTTTAAAGAAATAAGCTAATGAGATTTAGTTGAAAGATATTAGAAACCTTTAACTGCTTAATTAACTAATACATTAACTACCTCTCCATTGAAGGAGAGTCCTTCTTGAGAGTTAGCAGTCGATTAGTCAATAAATATATTAACGCTATCAAAATGGCCTCCAAAAACCTATCCCCTGAACTACGAGAATTCAGTCCACGGTCCCCCTTCCCTATATCTTTTAAGACTCATTTTCATATTGCAGTCCCTTTAATGAATAGGCCTTCCCAGTATAGTCTAACTTCATGTTTTCTGTCTAACGATACATACATAGGGACTTAGAATTCCCTAACGGAGATGTGTTAATTTGCAGTCCCTAAATAAATCAATGCTATTCACCAAAAATATCCACAATGCACAAGATCTGACAAACTCACACAAATATAAAACACTTAATACCTCGGTTTCTTTTTCTTATACTCGTACATTTTATTCTGTAGTTAATCTTAGTGCATTAATATTGGTTCGGTTATTACGAACTTTTGTGTCGATGTTCGTATAATAATAATAATACGTATATGTTATATCTACTCTATTGGTATAGTTCTAAACTAATGAATATTACAGTAAGTTATATACATACATATTAAATACATCACACATATATATATATGTATGTATTATGCCGTGCCACCAGAAAGCCGGAAGGAATGGTTGAGGTCAGAGTTCATTCGCTAGGCAACGACCAACGTTCCCACGACAGCATCTAGGAAGCAGATCGCTAGCAATTCCTAAGAGTTGTTTCCACCGTTATACACGAATCGTTGAAACAACGTTTCGATAGCAGCGAGCGGAATGAACCCTTCGAGATGGGATTCCCTATTGAGTCCTCATGGAAGTTAGAAGAGTCCAACTGTGATAACAGACGAGTTCAGTTTGCATTTGACCTTAGAATAGTAGTCAGTCTTCAGTTTGGCAATAATTGTGATTGTGAATAATTTTACTTGTAAGTGTAAAAGTGAGCGTCCAATAAACATAGTAGCCAAATCCGAAACCCGCGTGAATTTATCTGTCGCGTTACAAAGGCAACACGCGACAACATATATATATATATATACACACACACACTTATCACTGTACTTCAAAGAGTTAAATCTCGTTACTGGTTCAGACTCTAAGAATAGGAACTTAGGATCATAGACCTAATTAATATATTGTATTATTTGACATTTAAAAATCGACGACCGGACATAGCTAATATTCCTTAGAAATACGACGTGCGTAAGTCATGTAGCGACGAGTGAGATGAAGGTATGGATTCTGAGAGGAATTCGAGTTAAGCGATTGTGGCTTACTCGAAAGAACTGGTCATATGTATGATCGAATGACCTTAGAAAACGACTCAAGACAGCCTAATCGCTCATGAGAACCGCTTACCTGGCCAAGATTGGAAATGAATATGACGAATAAAAGTCAGATATGTTACTTGACATTTGAACCAACTTCAACAGAAACATTGAATTCCCAACCGAAACTATGTAGCATGAGCTATCTCACTATGGCGGAGAAGATGAAGTGTATCCCTGTCTATGAACACAACATAAGACTCTTGGCTATTGGATTGTAGTTCCGGTGTGCAGTGTGGAAGGGAGATAGGCTGGGGTGGTATGGACTGGATTGATCTGGCTTCGGATAGGAACCAGCGGAGAACTCTCGTGTACACGGTAAATAACCTCCTGGTTACATAAAATTTTGGGAAATTCTTGGGTAGCTGCACAACTAGCGGTTTCTAAATAAGAGCTCAGCTCCACCGAGAGAGTTAGTTAGTAAGTGTGGAAACTGCAAATTGTTTTCTCCCACCTTCAAAACTGAATTTCTACCGTCTATACTATCTCTACTATTTTGCTATCCCTAGCAAACACGTAAGCGCATTTCGTTCATTGTTGTTCTTCTTGTGTAAAGGCAAATGTACCCCTGTAACAGGTTGTGAAGGCCCATAGGATTTTGAGACGTCGACGTTCCCACATTTTCTAGACAATAGGCTCACAGGTTGCGATGAAATTGTCAGCCTTACACGCCGGCCGCTCCTTACGCCCCAGGAAGATTCCTTGTACACATTTCTGTTAGAGGCTGAGTCGACCACAGGGTCACAGCGCGGCTGGAAGGATTAGATCAATTGAAACATCCAATAACCTCATCGCGAATCGAACCCGCGATCTTCCGTCTTGTAATACAGTGCCCCAACAAACTACGATACCGCCTGCCCCCTCTCCTTGTGTATTCTCATTTATATGAAGCTGACAACTTTAGAAAGAAGAAGCTGCACTACTTACATAATCTCGGTGTTGACATTGTCTTTAAACAACTACCTGGAAGGAAGAAACGTAATTTGGAATGTTCTGCAATATCTTAACACCAAAAATGTTGGGTAGAATAAGGGGCCATGAGGCTCAGCAGAGAAATGGAAAGTAAATCGTGATTCACCATACTTAGAAAGAAATGAAGGGTAATTTCGGAATTAGGAAACAAAGAGATATTTTTCGAAGAATGTGATCCAGACACAATCTACATAATTTTGATAGATGTCATTGTACATAAATAACAATTCTATACTCTTAATCCTGTGAAAGGATGGTGTACTAGTGATACGCTTCGACAGCAAATCTTAGCTACTAATCACGGTCCTCTTAAGAATAACAGGAATACAGCAAAGTTGAGGTAACTGAAATTTTACATAGTAAGTCACCTTCCAGAACACAACTGTATATTTTGAAAGTTCTTGGTTCGAATCTTGGCAGGGAAAATTGCTATCGCAACTGGTGTCTTTTGTGACTCTCCATATTATTACCCCGAAGAGGCCAAGAACGCTTCGTTCCAAAGGCTCCAATTCATTATTCATCTATTGTGATATTCGGCTCTGTTGCGTTACTGAAAGCTTTAAACCATAAAATACCTAAGCAGTGTACACGGTATAGAACTATAAGGTTTATTTTGGACTCTATCCATGGTCTGGTATATATAAGACAAAAAACCACAACGTTTCGGAGACTGGCTCTATCTCCGTCCTCAGGTGGATGGGGCAAGATAGACCTACTCAGTTGGGCCCGTTAGAAAGAGCTAGTCTCAATCACTGGACAGACCCCGGTCAGTAAAGAACAGCCTATAAGCACTTGACAACAGGTTCCATCACTGGGAGATAAGAATGAAATCACAAGAAAAGACAAGCTAAAACTTTTGTGCCAAGCATGCACATGTCAAAAATGTGAACGGGCTCAATTGAGTAGGCCTATCTTGCCCCATCCACCTGAGGACGGAGATAGATCCAGTCTCCGAAACGTTGTTGTTTTTTGTCTTATACGTGTATACCAGACGATGGATAAAGTCCAATATAAAATACACAATGGACGCTAATAAAATACACCATCGTCAGAATCTTTTAAAGTCTATTAGTGTATATGGTGTATTTTACGAAAGGCTTTTGCCAAACGCATAGAGGAGATTTTTATTTTTGCCCATATGAGTAAGCATAACACATTTTTTCATAAAGGTCAAACGGGTTGCCATTAAGCATTTCGAAAACGACTTATCGCACAAAAAATGAATACACTCACAAAGTCACAATAAATTATTCAACCCTTTATTTGAAATAATTTCGTTAAGGAAACATCTATATGTTACAGTCTATTTTTATGAACGTAAACTTCATCCCTCAACCTACGCTACGAACATGCGCAGTGGGTGTCTGAGAACAGAATAGTGATGAGACTATTTGGAGAGAGGGAGAGAAAATAATAGGAAATGGATATAATTGTATAATTACGAACTTCGTAATTTATACTCTTCGCCAAATATTGTGAAGACTCAATCGAGGAAAATAAGATGGAAAGGAACCATTACATGCATCGAATAGAATGAAAAATTTTATCGGAAATCCTGAACTGAAAAGGCTACTTAGGTGACCTACAAACATACAGGACGCTAATTTAAACGGACCTTGAAAGTAAGAAGTTGTGAGGATGTGAGCTGGATTTAGCTGAGTCGGAACACGAATTCGTAGTAGGTCTTGTGAATATGACAATAAACTTTCTGCTTCCGTAAAGGGTGGGGGAAGTTCTTATTCACTTCATAAACTAGTTTTACAAGAAATACTCCGCTCCATGGTGTTTGCATACTTAGAAACAGAAAAACATAAACAAATGCTCAGATTTGTTAATGTAAATTTAATTTCTTCTTCACTTCATTGTAAACGAAACCAGTTTCTACTTCACACAATAATTTCATCTATGAAGTAGATTTATATGAATATTCAAAAACTTCCAGCGAGGAATTTACTAGCTTATGCTAACATGGAGGCACAGGGTATAGTCTTTGTCTGGCACCTATTTCTTCTCCTGTCTAACAAGGCATAATCCAGTGTTTCTCAACAGGATGGCCGCGGCCCGGTACCGGGTCCTCATCTTACAGAAAAAAGAATTTACCGGGCCGCGGTCTGACAAAGGTTAAGAACCACAGTCTCTACTAGTATCTATGCTACGGCTAGCATAGCTAATGAGGTATTTAGTGTTTCAATTCCCTTTCCATAATAATGTGAGGATACCATGGGGGTGGAAGCTCCAAAATTTAGACGTTTCATTTCAATTTCTTCGTTTATACCAACAAGCATATTTCAGACTGCAATAAATTAACTTAATACTATGTAAATGTACACAGATTTGCAAATACGTGTAATTAATTCTCCGAAGTTGAATATTGGCCTAAGTTTCCCACTAACATCCGGGTGACATTTAAAGTAGCGGTCACTCTTCTGTTCAGGACCCCAGCGCAGTGCGTCGGCCACGGACTCAACCGGTGGACGGCTGCTAGTGCAAGACACTCGACGCCGGTCGCTGTCGCAGATGCCCGAGGAGGAAGACGCCTCGCGACGTAGCAAGTCCCTGGATGGAGATGCTACCATTGGCAACAGCGCCCTAATAGCTAGGCATTTGGTTTCTAAGGTATCCAATCCAAAATTTAAATATGTAAGTGAAGAGAGTTTTGAAACATACTAGCAAATCTTTTAATTAAGTTTACATAAAGTTCAATATATACTCTACAACTAATTTCATACCTCTAAATAGTATTGTTTAATTCTGAATTGTTACGATATTTGTATTGGGACCGAGGCATAGTGAGACAATTCCTAATAACTATTGTCTCCTAGTGAGCTGTGCTCCACAGTCAATCAGGGAAGATGTTTTAAAGATGGAAACTCATTTTAACTTAATCGGGACAGAATTAAATGATGGAATTTCCTGATGATTATGGTAAACCTCATGGTACACCTCATGGGTCTGTGATAACAGAACAACTAAATATTTGTAAAGTTCAAGAGGAAGATTTTATATTCCGAGAGTAATTAATTACTCAGAAAAGAAGTTATATAATGAACTTTGTTCGCTCATGGTTTTAAAATAAATTTAAAATATTCAAAATGCAGATTCATCTGTTTATTCGGCCTATAATATTTTCTGAATTGCTAGGTTGTTTATTACGTAACCGGCGGAGACAACTATTTTTATATGATGTGCAGGATGGCGTTGCTAGTACTGCAATAGGGAAAATTCCTCATCAGAAGGCACATAAAACTCCATGGGGCAAAGTGAAGGACATCATCCAGACTCGGAAGGACAGCCTGAAGAAGCGCCATCGTCACGGCAAGTTGGATACAGGAAGCAAGAGCACAAGCGAGGCAGCTCCCAGTGACCACGAGGAGGAAACTGGGAGCACTGAGCAGGCACGTGAATCTTCGGACAAGGAGGCGGGGCCCACAGGGGTGAGAAAACTCATCGGCCATATTTGGTATTTTACAGAACTCATGGACCAAGACACACCAATTGATTCGTATTGCATTCACATTAAACGTATTATACTGTGTATTATCAGCATATATATCTTCTAGACCATACAATAATGAAGCCAGTTTCATCCCGAGTTCACATGTTCGCATGATCACCATGTCCGTATAGATGAAAATCATCAACCTCAGTGATATAGTGTTCATTAAAATTGACCATTAGTCACTTAATATTTGCGATTAATCAATGAAGTGCGCAGACGCGATACCGCACACAGACTGCTAATATTGTTGTGTCCTCAAGCGTGCTTTAATCGCTTGGGATTTTTAGAGGTCTAGGAATAAAATAAGGAGTATCTGCATTGGAGGTGCTTGCGATATTACAGATAAGGTTACAGAGTCAGTTTGTGAGTATAACAAACACCTGCAGGACAGGGAGCGCTGAAGTTTATACCGCTAGATTTTACTTCTATCTCTCTAAATCCTCGTAAATTGATACCGTATTTAAATCAACTTTTTCGAATTATATTTTCACGAGAAATATTACACATTTCCTTCACTTCTCAGTGCAATTATTCCGCTAAATTCTATATGCCGGATTTAGTGTCTCGAGGATCTTTTTATTTTAAATTATGAATAGCAGGTGGGATTTAGAAGAAAATATGGGGACACAACAATAATTATATCAATAATAATAATAACAGTAATACAAAACAGAAACAAGGAACAAACTCCGTGGCTTTGGTCCGAAAGCGACCTATACCGACCGAGCGACCGCCGCTTGTCGGCGAAGTTTAATGCCGACTTTTGCGGATAGAGGGTGTCGCGTGGTCAGCGCAACAAATCCCCATGGCCGTTAATTTCGGTTTTCTAGACCGGTAATAACAGTAATAATAATAAAAATAATAATGTATTGTATGTTGTGTTTTCTTACTCTCCCGTACTATAAAACGCCGGCCACAGTAACCGCGCCCGTCTAAGACAAGAACTGTTTTCGCTCGCTCCAACGCTGGGATCTTGGGTTCGAATCCCACTCAGAGAATGGATGTTTAGTGGGTGTATGCGTTTATTTTCTGTCTGTGTTGTCCTGTGTTTAGGTAGCGGCCTTGCGATTGGCTGCCCACTCGTCGAAGAAGCGTTACCGTGTGTGCAAAATGTTTACCGAACTGAATAAGAGGTCTGTGCCATGAATGGGCTGGAAGAGCCATTGTAAAAAATATAAAACACTCAATTATATAATACTAGCGTTTTAGAACTATGCAGATCAGCAAATACACACTCACAAAGTAGCAAATGCGACCAGGATTCAGGATAATATCATGGAAAGATGTACTTGTCTTACCGCGTGAAACTGATTCCTCTTGTTTAGCAGGACACTTGTACCAGCCCCCGAAGGTGGATGTGTATGGATCATTCAGTGGGATATGAATTGGCAGGAGATACCGAAGTACTCGGAGAGATCCTGCCTCAGTGCCAGTTCGGAGCAAATACGTACATACTCACATGCAGACGTGCATTCCAGTTGAGTAGTTCAGAGGCTACATTTTGTATCGACCATTTTATGTAGGTAGTATTTTCTTCTTTATTGTATATTCTCACTTCGCTTTTCGTTATTATATCTACACTGTTTGGTAATAGGGTTGTAACATTATGCCTCGAGCCATGTACAGAGTTCTAAAATCGAACTAACAGAAAATAAAACTGGCACGACGAAACTCAGTGTAGTTTAAAAAAAGTCAGCAAAATTCGCGGTTATCTGTCTGGTTTCGTAGTCAAATATCTAGATTTTAAATCTCGGACCAGACACTGCGGTTCCTCATTGAAGCTTTCATGACTTTTCTTAGTTCCTGAAAGAAAATTCCGCCTTAGTTCCTCGTATTAGACCACTACCGCTCTCAGTCAAATCAGTTCCCTCTCATCATTAATTGATTGTACAATTATTCCTCACTGAAAAACCTGAGCTATTAATTTTTTTTAATAAATAAAATGTGATGATATCAGTTCCGAAGTTTGAGCACGGTTACTAACAAACAGGTGTGACGAAAGAAGAACTTATTCCGAATTATTTTGTCAAAGATCATCTAAAACACGCTGCTTACATGTAATTCTAAACGGTCAGGTTTATAAAACTGATATACATGCCAAGACTGCATAATTCATTGATATGTGTTCGCATTCTGTTTGGTTATATCGAATCATTTTGTACCAAGTCTCACAAACTGACTTCTCATATTGGCTCCCATAAATTCAACAGAGCCGTAGAAATACGCAGCACATCTCACGTAGCGCAAATTCCTGTGATTGCCTGAATAAACACAGGCTCGACTTATATGGATTCACGTGACTGCGTGACGTTCCTAGCTGCCCCATCAATAACGACTTTGTGTGTAGTTTAAAACAGTTTTCACTTGAAACAAGTCCGTTCGCAGAGGTGTGCAATATTTAATAAAACCCCGTGATATCATGGAATAAAAATAAACATAAAGCAACGTAATTGTCGACTTACAGTCAGAAGCTGACATCAATATAACCTTGATTTACCGATATCCAAAACAAAATGTGATATCTGAAACATAACTATCTTCAATCTTAATTTCATGCATCCTGCTGTGCTACAATATACAACTCTTTAATGAACCGTCACAACACAGCAAATAGTAAAACATCAAAGTCAGCGTACATCTGTGGCTTTGCTACATGTTTCGGCCACTATCGGCCGTCATTAAGCAAATACATATCAACAAAAATCTACCATTTAACTGCAATCATAAAATGGATACAACACTATTAATCGTATAATTTTAAAATTGCTTATGTAAAAATACAAAAGTTCAGATTATATACAAATTAAAAATTGGAAGTATTATAAGAAGATAAAATATTAATGATGTTTTCAAAAACACTGAATCAGTCGTTGTTTGCTTTCCATGCAATACGGACAATTCTTCTTAATGACGAGGCAGCATTACACAATTCATTAATTGCTACACCATGGGCCTCTCTCAAAATCTTCTACATAAAGTAATATCGAATTTTCCTATTGTCTATGGAAACGCACACGAAGTATATCCAACGACTGATTCAATGTTTTTGAAAACATCATTAATATTTTATCTTGTTATAATACTTCCAATTTTTAATTTTTATATAATCTGAACTTTTGTATTTTTACATAAGCAATTTTAAAATTATACGATTAATAGTGTTCTATCCATTTTATGATTGCAGTTCAATGGTAGATTTTTGTTGATATGTATTTGCTTGATGATGGCGGATAGTGGCCGAAACATGTAGCAAAGCCACAGTTTTACGATGACTTTGATGTTTTACTATTTGCTTGTTGTGACGGTTCATTAAAGAGTTGTATAATTATCTTCAACTGTGAGCTTAAAAATATATTATATTCTTTATATTTTATAATTTTCATGAACGTGTTCTATGGAGGACTTCTTTTGGATTAATGGATCCTCGGTTTGTTTAGCGATGCTTTTTCGGATTCAGAGATTATGTTCAGTCGAATGAGATAGGGAAATCATCATAAATGTTTAACGGTACATAAATTGAAAGGAGATTATCTTGACTTCTTCATGGCACTGTTCTGACATTCATTTATAGAGCCTGGTGAAAACCAGTAGACAATTCAGTAAAGATATTAGGATAATCCAGGTGAGATTCTAACGCGATACTCCCCGAATATCGGATAAAGCATTAGTGCTACACCAGCTGGTTCGGTGGTGGCTGAAACGGTAGGAGCAGTAGCAGTAAACGCCTCTATATCGCGTCTGATCAGCGAGTGCCGGTTGCAGTTTTCTGCATCTCTTCCCTATTGAACAGGCACTCAATCTCATAAAAAAGAATGTAGCTGTTGGTAGTTTTTGCAGATTTTCGATAAGGAAATGATCTACTAATTAATTAGTATTCCAATTATACTGTTGCCAAATTACAGAAACTCCACAGAACACATACGCAAAATAGCTCACTCTCAAGGTAAGGAGATTACGGGTAATGATATAAAGTTATCCCAGAAAAGAGGAGGGAAGGTGCAGCATTTCTCCAACAGAAGTTCTAAAAAGACAACAAAGGCTGCGAGAGAAGGAACGAGCGGAAACGAACTGAGCGAAATGTGCGGTCACAAGAAGAATCCAGGTCACTTCGCTCTTTTGCGCATAACTTTCTTCGTGTATTATAAAATGAAAGAAAAGGAATTCCGATTCTGTTAAAATTCTCGCTGAAAACACATGTTCTTGGAGAATTCTGCAGGAGTGGGATTCAGATTTAGAAAAGCATAAGAACACAAGATACATGCCAGTAAACGTTGCACGTGGAGCAGCCCACTTAAGAGCGCCGAGAAATAGCGACGAAGAGTCTAGAAACGAGTCTCGTACATAGGCAAGACGTGTATTTATACCCAACTCATTGCATGGTAAAGAACTGTTGGCGATATAACGTTCCAGGAATTACTATGAACGAAAATGCGTAACAGAGGCCGATAAATATTCGCGCAGGGGAAAAATGGAGTTAAATGAAGTAATAGAAATCATAAAAGATTATTAATTCGTGTTCGAATATTTTTTCAGCATGATTATCACAAATTACCGTAAATGGTTACTGAAACAGTTGTACGTGACTTAATTACATGTTTTTAAAAACCCGACATGTTTCGGTTGCCTGCAACCATCTTCAAAGGTGTAACGTATTCAAGGGAAAATAATGCATATGTACAAGACAAAGTATTTGAAACATCTGAGTCATACGTTCCTTATAAGAGGTTAAAACTGATACTATATCAAATTTATATACAGGTCGTACTATTTTAATTCAGTTGAGTATGGTACGTTGTGTTCCGTTATGTGTTGCTCTTTGATACTTGTTTTTAGGCGTCGAAGATTTATATCTCTTTTAGGCGAAGTCTTCAATGATTACGAGGAAACAAGGTAGATATAATTACACAATGATTTGTGCTTTGTTATAATATAGTTTTTGTGTTGGAAAATGAACGGCAGCAAACAATATAACACTGTTTCCTTTCCGATGCTCAAAGAAATTACCAGAAGATCTGTCGGTGAAATAAGAAATGAAAGTTGAATGAAGGCTCGTGGTTTTGTTAGAAATCTCGAGAAGAAAGACTTCTGCCGTTGAGATTGATTAATGAGGGCTATAGCTGAAATATCGTTGATAAACTTAGATATGACGAGCAATGATAAAGAAAATAAAGAAGACAACAACAATAATGGGGTTTGTGACAATGGAGACAGTGAGACGTACGCGACAATAGAAAAGTTCCTTGTAGTTCAACTGACACAGCAAATGCAGTTATGAATATCTGATGCCTTTCTTACCTGAACTGGAGGTTCATGAGGTTCCATTTTAAAATTCAATTATTTTATTTCAAGTCCTAACTTGAATCTACACATTTTATTGCTTGGTCCGCACAGTGTTTGTATCCAGATTCTAACACACATCATCATCCAAGTTTTCTCAGCTTTACTTTGATGAAACTTCTTTGCCATCTCTTCTACTTTCTGTCCAGATCCTTCGTACCAACGTAAACATATATTAGCTCGCTCAATGTAACAGGCACTTCTGACAGACGGAATGTAGCCGCAAGATTGCAACGTAAAACGATATTTCTCTCTAATATCATGACATGAATGCATGTAGAGATCGTGGCAAATAAGCATAAATCTAGCCACGACAACCATTTCCACAGAATCTTACTTTCCTTCTGAATACCCATAATTCCAGATGAACGCGCTAGCCGCAAAGCCACGCATAGAGGTGAGTGGCGATGTGACGGGGTCGAGGAGCTCGACCACCAAGAGGCAACACAGCAAGACTTCGACCTCCTCTCTTGATGGCCATCTTCAAGCCAGTGACTCTCCAACAAATCGACGCCTGACGCCTGTATTGACCATAACATTGCCTTCAACTGAGGAGCTCAGAGCAGACCAGCAGTTGGTTCGCAGCAACAGCAAGCCACCCCCTAGTCCGCAAACAGAAGACAGACATCACAAGTTTTCCACAGCATCCGTCCCTGCTACAAGCCTTCATGGGGCTAATGGGAACACTGACCAGGGAGCAACGGATGACACGTCAAGTAAATGCGACCAATATAAGCGACAGGTAGGGAGACTTCCAGCTTAAAGTGTTCTAATATTATAGAGAATTCATAAAATATCTTAATAAGGACAATAGAGGAATTATTTTCAGCACTGTTACGTACTTATTTGCTGTGAAGAAATGCCCGTTTAAGTTTAAAATGTTCGAAGCTTATGGAAGCAGTTTTATAATTGCGCTCCTTGCTACAGTACGTCCATCTGGTATGGAATATCACGCCTATTCACTAAAATGAAGCGGGTAATTATTTTTAGTCAGTTTTCTTAATTTTGGAGTTGAAGTATAAACAAACTGACCAATATTCTTGAAACAGGTTCATGTTTTGTGTATACTTAATCTGAGAACGTCAGCCTAACGATTGGTTCAATTACTGATGTGGGATCAATACCGGAACCAAGTAATATATAGGATTATGAAACTGTATAAACCGTCTCTCTGGTCATATTGCTCAGAGTTCCTGCCTACCGATCCAGAGGTCCCGGGTTCAATTCCCGTAGCTACCAGATTTTCTGAGAGATAGTGGGTCTGGAACAGGATCCACTCAGCCTCGTGATGATAATTGAGGAGCTATTTCAAAGAACTAGCTACTCGGTCTAGAAAACCGAAAGTAACTCCCGTGGGGATTCGTTGCGCTGACCACACGACACCCTCTATCCGCAAAAGTTGGCACTAATTTAGCCGACAAGCGGCGGTAGATCGGTCGGTATACTTCGCTTGCGGACTAAAACCACTGAGTTATGAAACCTTGTCGTAATAGCATGATTTTGAAAGTGAATGACTCGTTTAAGACAGATTCTATAGAAAATAGGAACAAAAACATGCTCAAAAGAAATAACTTAATCTTATCTGTGGAATCAATACGACTGAAATACCAATCAACTTCTGAATATCAAGTATGCCAGGAATTTTTAAGCCATGAGCACATAAGAAAATATTAAGAATTTTTTATGAACGAGATTTGAAGTTTCTCATTTCCTGTGAATATATCACACCTGTCCTCTGGCATGTGGTGTGGTGTAGCCTGGTAGATCGTTGCCAATATTTCAGACGAACATACTGCTCAATCTTCAGTGGTCAATCCCGAAGGAAAAGAGGCTGATATCTGTTACTGAGGAAAGCCACGAAAGAATCCTGAATGCTACATACAAATATGCAAACACATTGAATAAGAGACCGAAGTAAAGACTGGAAAGTAGAGTTTAATTTTCCTGACAGCTGGAGTACTAACAGACGACACGAACATAATGTTTACATAACAGAAATATCGAATACTAACCTGTAAAGAACATATTTTTTAATACATAAACTCACATTTCAGGATAAACGGGGGTCTATTTGTAACTTCACTTCGAGCAACAGAGATGTTCTGTTTTAACTGAATCGTTACTGGTGAATCTACAGATGTTTCTTGTGCGTGTCACATAAATCCGGTGTATATTTGTTAAAAATATTTGATTTGAAATTCGTCTGGCAGTCGCGAAATAAGTTGTGCTGTATTCCGAACTGATAATTATAACTCTTTATTGACTGTCACAACACAAGAAACAAAAAAAAAAAAACAAGGTCAGCGCCCAGCTATGTTTCGCTACATGTTTCAGCCACTAACGGTCATCATCAGGCAAACATATATCAACAAACATATACCATTAAACTGCAGTACATTAGATTGGATACAATGTTATTAATCATTTAAAATACTTTGCGCAAAAATACAATAAGTCAGATTACATAAAAAATCTACAAGTTATTGCATAAAACAAGATAAAATTGATGTTATATATTATGCTCTTCATACGTTTCCATGGACAAATTGGAAATTCAATATTTCTTTTATATAAGAATGCACAGGAGGCCCATGATGTTCCAAATTAATTAATCTGAAAATGATATGAAAATAATAGTATTAAATTTTGTTATAATTAGTAGTTGATTTTGATGTTGAAGATACGAGTATAGTATATAGTATATATTATTACTTAGTGTATAGTCGGTGCCTCATCTTACGGAGAAATTGTCCGTACTGTAAGGAAAACAAACAACGACTGATTTGGTGATATAGGATTAAAGTCGATGCCAGGGAGGGAGGGGGGGGGNTTTGTCCGTTATTTTTTATGTCTCGTATGTGTTCTTTGAATCTGATCTTAAAGGTACGTCCATTTTGTCCTATATATTTTAATGGAGTCAGAACATTGTAGTTGGTAAACCCCACTAAGATTATACATATTTTTTGTCATCATTAATTTTCAACAGATGCTTTATATTGTTTTTTGTCTTATATGAAATTAAAAAAATGATAATTATAATTTAATTACACTTTAATTACACATAGGTGATGAAATGAAAATGGCAGTTCAGGATTTAAAGAAGATGACAACTTTACTGCCTTCCTACAGAAGAGAAAAGTCGGAACCCGATAATGACATTCACGTAAAATTTTAACTCTATCTTCCACTTAGAGGTTTAATCGAACCTTGGGCCATAGTGTGGCTGGACGAATTAGGTAAATTGAAAAATACAATGACCTGATCGGGAATCCAACCTGCCACCTTTCGACCTGTATCATAGTGCCTCAACCAGCTATGCTACCGCGTGCCGAAGAACATATAAAAAATAGGGCCATTATTAAAAAAATTATGATAAGAGAGCGTTGAATTAATTATAAAATTATATTTCCTTCTGTATATAATAGCCCGCCGTACATTTTCAAACCTTCTCTACTTTAGCACTATTGAAATCTGCCCATCTTCAGACAATCTGAATCAAACAAGAAAGCTCAGCTCTGTTTTGTCTTCTGTTGTCTGACTGCAGACGGCATTGCCACGGCCGGCGTCGGCAAGCGCTGGGACGTCTCCTCCAGTTCACCGTCGTTCCTCCAAATGGACAAAAGTGAAGAAGGCATTTCTGACGTCATCAGCACCCGGGCGTCGAGAGGACGACGGAACGGGACGCATTAGCAGCTCCGTACCTTCTAGCCCAAATAGAAATTCCAGTTTCTTCGATGAAATGGGTACGTAAACGATTACATACGAGTAGTCCAAAGATATGTATCAGTCCACCGTTACACATACGAGCATATACGTATATAAGGCTCCTTCTTTCATGACATCGGCTTCCAGTTCTAATCTTCGGCTGAAACTGGCCAGTCATTATAGCATTACAGATACATTATTGTTTTGTTCTTAAGAGTTCTAAACGTTGCTTTACAGCTTTATAAAATGCGCTTCCTCTAATCTTGTTTACAGAGAGAGAATTCAGCCTCCCAACATTTAAATCGTTTATAAATTACAAGACTTTCAGACACTTGAGGGAAGAACCTATGGGAGATAATGTTTGGGAAAAAGAGTTTCCATAACAAATAACAAGAGAAATAGGCCTACAGATACTCAGTCACTGAAAATGGAGGAGGCAAATAATTAGAACGATAACATCATGGAGAATCAAGGTGACAGAGAAGGGCCTTCTTCAACCGCTCTTATTATAGTCCCGTGTATTGACGAACTTTGAAAATGGCAGAAAGGTATTATGTAACGATTTCTATATAATTTTTATTCATGTAAATAATTCTGTATTTTAAGATGATCAGATTTCGGATGCCCGTAGAAATGATGCCCAGAGAGCCTTTATATGTTACATCATGTAAATAGGGAAGGTTCCGATTAGAGTGGGCGCGCAGTCTAAGGCATGAACTATCTTCTCCCGCCCAGCCACTGGGATCGTGGTTGCGAAACCCACTCGAGGCATGGATATTTGTTTACATTTATTCTGTGTTTGTGTTGTCCTTTGTAGATAGCGGCCTTGCGCTTGGCTGATATCCGGCCCAAAGACTACAACTGACTGTAGGATTAATAAATTTTACAAGAGGCCGAGGTTCCTCGTGAACTCTAGCGCCCATAGATTAGATTAGAATTAATGGATAACTCATCAGAATTTCCAAGTAAAAAAAGTTATTCACAAGAAAGGAATGTGTTGAATAAAACTATTTTAGATAAAGAAATACGTAGTTGAAGAAGTGAGGAATTTCAATCGTTAGGCTACAGTTTTGGCTAAGATGTTAATATAGAAGAAAGCTAACTTCAGCGGTTAGTCGCTGGCTTCCCCCCGTGGCTGCCTGGATTCAAACCCGGGTCTGGTCAAGTAAGATATGTGGAGAACAAAGTAGCGCTGTGGTAGGTTTACTCAGAGTACTTCGGTTTCCTCTGCCAATCTTCATTCCACCAAATTCTGCATCATCATAATCACCCGGGGCAGGTACAACAGGCCAATCAGTGGCCGCCGTGCTGAGTGGACCCAGCTGGACCCCACTCCTCAGGTAGCGAATTAAAAAAAAAGTTAACTTCACCAATTCTGATGATTTATGAATCACACATTGCTAGGTAAATCATTCTAGAACTCTATCAGTGACAGTTATTCCTCATAGAGAAAGTTCAACTAACGTTTATACCCAAGAAGTTAACATTAACACGTGTCTAAGAGGGGAACACAACCAACCACTATCCAACACCTCTAGATTATAAACAACGTAGGGATATATAAAATATATACAGTGCTAAGATCTAGACAAAATGCCATAAGCAGGACTACAAATATGGGGACAATGGAATGGGTTACCACGGCAACAGCCAAACTCTACACTTAACTTAATTTTAATTCTTTAATTTATTTTAAATACTAGTGAAAAGAACCATTAAGAATATCAAGAACAAGGGTAACGCAATGAGTCTAATATTTTAATACATTTTATTACTTAGTTTAATATTTTAGACCCTTAACAGGATTTAAATATTTGTTTCACAGATAATTTTAAAGCCAATTACAGGTTGAGGGTAGGAACGCAATTATATAATTTGTGCCCATAAAAGTGATCAAAAACGTGACAAAAGTACATTACAGTTTGTCATTTTATTTTCTAACACACCGAGATAAGGGTATTGTATGCACCTATATATGAGTTGCAATTGTTAATTTTTGATCGCTTGAGGATGGCTCTGTGAGCCGAAACCTGTAGCGACTTATTCTAGTAATGTTATATTTTAGCTGGAATAAATCATGGACTTATTCTAGACCAATAATACTAAATTCTACACAGTAAAAGTATGAGTTATTTGATGAAGTGTTGTGTTTGACAGGTATTAATACGAAATTTATATATGTGTAAGGACTTAGGTGGTTTCATTTGATAGTATATTGGTCCTCTGTCTCCTTGAACATATTTGTGTGGGCTATGAAAGTGGGAAGCATAAGTTTTGGCAGCAAGGTTCCGCCAGAACTGTTGCCTCGGTCATTACGACCTAACAATCAGATGAGTTAGCGAGGCGCCTGCACTGATGAACACGCTCAATGAACCTAATTTTTCTTCCTCTCAGGTGAAAGAATTCACGGATCTATTGTTTAGCATCTTATGCCCGTTCTCTTCTACATCATTCCCAACTATTTGTAAGGAGTATGTAGCAACAATAAGCTAAACCTTTATTCCGGCGTAGATAACTGAGAACCTTGAGCTGTTCAGTGATTTTTCTTATCTAAGTACCTACCACTACCACTCGGCGTTACAGCCTTGGGTCAACCTTGGCCTCCTCTACAACCAGTCTCCACAACCAATGCGTGTTGCCATAGGAATGGACCCACGCATGATGACCCGAGGCTGATTGTTAGGCTTCTGAACAAAATTCTTTTCACAGGATGATGTAGTTAGCCCCATGCCCAACCCCCAACATGGAGGGCCGGAGTATCTGTCTTAGTCTGGACTCTACCTTTTAACCTTTCCGTCATGGATGACTCTACCAGTAGATAAACTACCGCCGGCATAGCTCTCCAGGTCACAGAGTCACACAAGCCCCACCACCAAGACAAGGTAGACAGAGTTCTGGGGGGTCTTTCAGTGAATGCTGAAAATATACCTTGAAATATGCTATGATTGTCCCGCATCATTCTCCTTTTCGACCCCAAATAAATTGTCCAGCTGATACGACTTCATTAATTTAACTAAATATATACCTTTCCATTGACCTGCAGACACAGACGAGCTTAGCAGTGGGGAATACGGAGAGATCGGCGTATCCGGAACAAAACCAGATGATGGAGGGGACGCTGAAGTAGCAATGCAGTCGACAAGTATTCACGCAGAAATCCAGAGGAATTACGAGGAGCTACAGCAAAAGCTGAGCCAGGAATTTCACAAGAAGTTGCATGGGTGGGAGAGAATGAAGGCTTCTTCTTCTGCATGCCGGGGTTCTGGAGGGGATGACGGGTTCCTTCACCACGATAAGGGGTTCCGTCGCAAGATGGAGGAGTGGGAACGCATGAAGCACCCTCAGCAGAATCAGGGCGGTAGCACCAAGCACCGCGACTCCGTAACCTTCCAGACGTTGGATGAAGACAGTCTTTCACCAGACTTCCGAAAAAAATTACAGGTTTGTATACTTATCTTGTTACTGCAAAGCCTAAGGCTCTACTTAGCCATCTGTTGAAAGAGAAAAAACCATCAGATCTCCTTCCTGTAGGAATCCTATTATGCCATTGAATATGCGTGTTGTATCATACAGTCATTAATGAGAAGCATCGGTGCTCTATTTCAGGCCGTGAAACACGATCTTAATACCTGAATTCCTTCCTTCGACAGTCAGCAATTGAAATTTCTGGCAGCACAAGTCGGACTGGGGTAGTGTTCATGTCTTTCCACTGTCAATTATCACTTCACCAGAGGTACACACTTATCAATCACAGTCCTCAAATGTCTGATACTGCCGGAAAAGTAACACCGTTATCATAGTCTCGGTCCTAAATTACCTTTATTTCTAAGCCGGCACTTCGCTGATAGAGAATATTGTGATGTATAGACCCGTTGCTAAGCAGTGAATCTGTAAACATTGGACGTTTCTAGGTAACATCCGCAGTATATACGCATGCAACAATAGAAGTACGGCGTTTACGTTTACGGTCCGTGCCGTGACCGTTGTTATTCAACGTCGCCGTAAACACTCCTCTACAACAGCAGAGGTTGTTTTCTGTGTGTTCGGTACGTAGGCTATATAACGACAGTGTGGAGGCACCGTGACCTTGCGAGTCGTACGAAAAGGGAAGTCTCAAATCTGAGACAGTAAAATAAGGTCGCGAGTTCCAAGGGACTCGGTCCTGAGAAAGACTGCGCTGGCAAGAGCCAGTAGCACGTAAAAAAGACAGACCCGTCCTCTCGTCAGTGAGGAAGCCCCACAAAAAACAAAACCGTAACGTTCAACAGTAAAAAATATCTGGTCGTGAGCCCCAGAAGGGGCTCGACACCAAGACATACTGACTGACTGAACGTCAGTCGCAATGTGACTTGGACTTGGGGTCGGATACCTCCACCGTGACCTTGCGAGTCGTAGGAGGCGACGAAAAGGGAAGTCTCAAATCTGAGACAGTAAACTATGGTATCGAGTACCAAGGGACTCGGACCCGAGAAATGCCGCGCTGGGAAGGGCCAACAGCATATACAAAAGACAGACCCGTTCTCTTGTCAGAGAGGGCGCCCCACAAAAATAAGACTGTAACTGTCAAATGGTAATAATTAATATCGGGTCAAGACTTAGTGACTGACTGACAGTCAGTTGAAATATGACTTTGACTTTGATTTTGACAAAACAGATTTCAGTTTTTAAGTGACAGGATTCTGAGTTTTCGATAGGAGACAGCCACGGGAAGTTCATAGAAGACCTGTGAAGATTTAAAGTGTGATTTGAAGACTGATTATGTGTTAATACTGGGAGTGCGTAGTCCAGTGAGACTATTATAGTTTCTGTGTTTAGATCCGTTGCCAGGAGACTCGTGACGACTGGGAATCCTAGAGTGCTGTGGTGCTGTGAATTATGAAGTGTGTGTGTATCAGCGATAACGCTGTAATTTAAATGTAATTATATGAGGTTGTAACGAAGGTGCCAATAAAGGCAATCATCCTAACTAGAATCCGTCATTCTTATCGCGCGTCCCACCCTACACGTGACAGTATGTTTATGTCCCTTTGCTGACAATTAATTTCAGGTCAAAGTTAAAATGTCATGAGTCTTCGATTGATTAATCTATTCATTATTCAATGGGCAAGTAACTATTTGTTCAGCGACAAATCGGGCACGATATGCTCCCATATTCTTTTGGCTCCTTAAATTCAGAACGCATAATTTACTTAGAAATGAGCATTATTTATATTTATTTTTAGCGATGAAATGATAGTCTTACTATAATTGTCACGTACTAACTTCCATCAAAATGATCTGGGATGTTGGCCTGTATGAGCGCGGTTAGGTAGACAAGTACGACCAGACAGAGATACTGGGTTTTCGGACTTTGTCCATCGTCCGGATTCTAAATAACTAAGAAAAAACACAACGTTTCGGAAACTGGATCTGTTTCCGTCCTCAGGTGAGGGAAGACACCTACTCTGTTGGGTCCCTTAGAAAGAGCTAGCCTGAATCACAAAGGCAACTGCACAGTGGTGTTGGACGAATTCGAATACAAGGATAAGTTAAACACGTTGCTAGAGCCCGGGATTTATGAAACCTCGCCCAAAGACCCTACAGCTAAGGTTGAGAGGAAAGTACAGAAACTCCTTTCTAAAAAGGCTAGCTCTTTCTAAGGGACCCAACAGAGTGGGTGTCTTCCCTCACCTGAGGACGGAAACAGATCCAGTTTCCCGAAACCTTCTGTTTTTTCTTAGTTATTTAGAATCTGGACGATGGAAAAAGCCCGAAAAGCAAGTATCTCTACTTGCTATACACCATCATCAGTACGTACGACCAGTCCGCTTTGAACACAGAAATTAAAAAGAGCAATAATATATATGGAATTGATTTGAAATACTCCAGACGGTACCCAGTGTACTTATTAGGCTATGACGGTCACCGATTTTTACCTTTCTCGCGATTACAGGAATGGCAGAGAATTAAGAAGTCACTACCCTCCAGTACAACACCCCAGTCCACGGGGGAGGCTTACGTCAGCGGAAGTGCAGTGCCGCCTCAGTTCAGAAAGAAGATTACAGAGTGGCAGCTGTGGCGGACCGGGAGTGGCAAAAGCGACAGCCAGCACAGGGCAGAGGACCAGACAGAAGATTTTGAGAGGGAGCAGCAGGAATGGGAAAGGGTGAAGGCCGCTTCTTCAAGTCCGAGCCCTGAGACGGTGACAAGCGCGCCGGGTCAGGACAGCAGCGAGCGGGCAGGCGGCACCAAGACTCCGAGCCCGGGAATAGTTCGAAGAGATTCCACAGGTGATCATATTTAAATCAGAGTCTGAAGAATGTCATTGTGTCCAATTGTGAGTCTTCTGATAATAGCTTGTCGATGATTTTGTGTCTAGAATTTATTAAATTTCTGCCACTCCTTTAGCCACGTGTTCCGTGACAAATAACTGTGGATTCTGGATTAGACGCAGCCGCTTATTGAATAACTCGTTTACAATCACAATTACAATCACTACAATCACTGCGAAATACCGTCTTGCAGATGATGCCACATGACTAGCCCATCGGCTGTGATCTGACCGTTGATCCGGCCTTCTCTGCTTTGTCTTCAGATTTCCGCTAGGGTCTTCTCTGATCTTAGCTGAACTGGTTTCTCAGATCTGGTCCGTTCGCCACTGATCTGCTCCAAATCAAGTCAAAATCAAAGTCAGAGGCAAAATCATATTGCGACTCACGGTCAGTCAGTCAGTCAGTAAGTCTTGGTGCCGAACCCCATCTGGAGCTCATGATCAGATATTTATTACTGTTTGACTGTTACGGGTTGGTTTCTGTGGGGCGCCATCTCTGACGAGAGGACGGGTCTGTCTTTTGTATACGCTGCTGGCCCTTGCCAGCGCAGTCTTTCTCTGGTGCGAGTCCCTTAGTACTCGCGACCATATTTTACTCTCTCAGAGTATGAGAAACCTTCTCTGCAAATATTCATCTGGCCAGCTGGTCTACACAGAACTAGCTCCACACTGCTGGCATATTTTCAATTGTCTGTTTGAATACCATACATGTTAACACAGCTATAAATATATGCAAGTTTAATACAGAAACGGTTTTATAAAGGGCCATGGATGGACGTTATTCTTTATGTCTCTTTCACAGAATCTAATAAAAATTCAGTGTCGGTGTTAGGAGAAGCTAAATAACCGGCGTGAATGTTAATTTGGGTACCTTGCTACCATAAGGGACATCTGGAATTATAAACTTTTATGTTTGGCCTCTCTCTAGGGATCTGGTAGTTATATACTCGTCTTAAAGAAGCAGAGTCTATCCATGTCATTGAATGCTGGTAGGCTGACTGTTGCTTGATATGTTTCACAGTTTAATACTTAGACAATACACGTTGATTCCTACATTGTGTGTCTTTGTAGATGAGTGAGTATATAGTAAAGTAATTAGTATCATAGACTCACCCATCAATGCACTCACCCACCCACATACCCACACCCTCTTGTCCACCTAGTCAATTTACTTACTTCCTTAATTACCCACTTATCCACCCCACAGCCACTCACCCACCCAGTTGCTTACGAAACGGTACACTTTTTATTTTTTTATTTTTAGTGGGGTGGGACTAAGCCCCCTGTACTGCGGCCACTTCTGGCCTATTGTATCAGCCCCAGATGATTGGTGAGGGTGATTGTGGAGCAATTTGTGGAATGAAGATTGGTAGGGGAAACCGAAGTTCTCGGAGAAAACCTGCCCCAGCGCCACTTTCTCCATCACAAATCCCACTTTCCCAGACCCGGGATCGAACCCGGACCGCCGCGGTTGGTGTACATTTAGTAGCTCCTCTCCCACCGAAACTCTCACCGCCCAGCCACTCATCCATTAGTGCAGTCACTCACCTACTTCCTCATTAATACAATCACTCATTAATTCTTCCAGCCACTTCCACATACGTGCACACACTAATGTTACGGGGCTCTGCTGTCTTAGTAACAGACATCTGAGAAACGTAAATATTCGAATGGTAGGGGGAAAGGAGGAAGCGGGCACTGTATTTTATTAAAGGAAATATCTTGAGGTCGTTCTGGGAAAGAAACGGCCATGACTTATTTTCGGATAACATTTTACATACTAAGAATTTGGCGTGTGGGCCGATATTCCTTTGGCCCGTTGTCTGGTATTGAGTCCCCATCTTGAAGCCACAATAAGAACACTTTGGATTGTCCTCACTATGTGAATCTCGAGAATGCTACACGTATTTCAGGACGTTCACAACGAGACTTGGTTGCATGCCAGCACTCAGCATTGTCTCTACCACACTCGCTATCTTATTAACCCAAGATTTTAGGACTCATTTCCTTTGCATCAGCGGATATATTGGCCCTGTGAGGGGAAGAAGGAATAATTAGTTTGTCTTAGAAATTTACCTAAAATAACGTATCTGATTTGCCAGTCAGTGCGCCGAACTGCGGAAGTACCACACTGTTGAGGCCTCGCCGTAGCTCAAGCGGTTAGTCGCTGGCTTCCCACCGCGGCGTCCCGGGTTCGATCCAGGTGTCTGGTCTAGTGGGATTTGTGGTGGACAAAGTGGCGCTGGGGCGGATTTTCTCCGAGTACTTCGGTTCCCCTGCCAATCTTCATTCCACCAAATTCTCCATCATCATAATCACCCAGGGCAGGTACAATAGGCCAATCAGTGGCCGCCGTGCCGAGTGGACCCAGCTGGACTCCACCCCCCACTAAGCGAATTAAAAAAACCCACACTGTTGGCGGGAAATAATGTCAAGGCAGGGCTCTGCTGGAATCCTGATGTGAACTCAGTACACACTTTTACAGCGAATAAGTGCTCTGATTCCAAGTTTAATTAAATAAAAATGAGATATGGGAGAGTTAAATTAAATGAAGTCCATTGAATTCTTTTTAGTTAATATCTGCTCGATATAAACATTAATTTAACATTAAGTAAGTCCGATCGCGTAAACATGGTTCTGATATTAATGGTAGGTCTCATTAAGATCTACATATTATCGCGAAGCATTTTTCAGTATTATGACATGTGACGAAATTTAAATATATACATATGTTGCTGTAGGCGATGTACTTATTTAAGATATTCCTTATTTATTTAGAGATCTAAGTAATATATACAGTGAACTAATATTCTTTTAATTATTAGTGAGTGAATAATTTACACAGGCTATGCAATGAACGGACATGGCGTCACGAAGTAGGCAGTACCTTGCATTCTTTCTCATTTATGGTTTCTTTAATGACACCGTCAATAGCTTAGACTACAGAGTCGAAACCTGCTGAATACCGAGATGGCAGGGATGTGGAAGGACGCTATTGTAGCTTAATTTCAAACGCTATAACCGTGTTTTTTCTGGAGGGACTGATGGAAACCATGGAGAATATCTATCAGAATAGAAAATGCCCCTGCCGAAATTCGAACCAGTCAACTCCCGAATAAAAGTCAGAAGCTTTACTAATTCACCCAATTTAGTAAGAAGGCATTTGGAAAATATTAGGCCGTGACATAGCTCAGGCGGTTATTCGCCGGCTTTCCACCTCGGCGGCCCGGGTTCGAGCCCAGCTCAGTTCATGTGAGATTTGTGGTGGGAAAAGTAGCAACTATGGTCTACTTGACGATGCTCCCAGCACTTCAGGCTTATAGCTTGTGAAGCTTCGAACTGTAGGACGATCAGGAAATTGGAAATAGTGTGGATGGAGAGACCCGTGGCCTGATTTCAGCTGTTATTTCACCATTTCCTTAGAGGATCTGAAGAAAACGATTAAAATAATTTTTCGGGACAGCCGATTTCTCGGCCTAGAATCCAACCAGGGACCTCCTGAATATATGTCAGAAGAGTTACCGCTTAAGTCATCTTGCTGGGTTCCCTCCTACTATTGCTCTATACAAAAGATTCTTCCATTTTGTAGATGCAGTAAAATAGTTACAATAACCACTGAACGTTCTGTCACATTGATTATTTAATTTTAATAGCCCCATCACTACATGCTCTTAAAGTTATATTGTCTATTCAGTTTCCTTTAACCTTGTCCTTAAATTTTTCGAACATTAAATTTTCAGTTTCCTGTTTATTTTATTTTATAGCAAAAAATTGTTTATGATATGGCGTGTCTGTATTCTCAAGCATCCTCTGAACTAACTGATCACGAATTTACTGAGGCCAATCACCTTCGTGCTCTTCAACTGTTATAAGTTTATTAATAACGCTAACATGGAGACCGTACGAATTTCTGTGGAGAGATTAAGTTTGGCATCGTTATTATAGGAAATTTAAATATTGTGGTCTTATAGATTTTCAAAAGCACGCGGTATATTTTAGAGTAATTTTCTGTAAAACGCGGTAGCATAATTGATTGAGGAACTATGCTACCAGCCTGAAGATCACGGATTCGAGTTCCGATGAGGTGCATTTTTCAATTTACTTCATCCTTCCAGCCGCACTATAGCCCTGGGTTCGACTCAGTTTCTAACAGAAATGAGTACAAGGAATCTTCCTGGGGGGTAAAGGGGACTGGCGCATGAGGCTGACAACCTTACCGCCATCTGCGAGCAGATTGTCTAGAGAAAATATGGGAGCCTCCACGTCCTACAACCCTATGGGCCTTCATGGCGTGTTACAAGGATAGCTTTACCTTTACCTTATATAAAATAGTATACATGATAACCATGCAATTATGCGGTTACTCTTTCGTTTGATAACGATAACAAAATAGTCAATGTATTCAGAAAAATAATATTTTCTGTAGTATTATATTGTAAAAAAATCAGTCGCTATGACAAGGGGGTTTCTAATTCGCTCAACTGTGTAGGTGTTTGCTTAACTTGTCATATAAAATGAAAACAGAACCGGGTTTTCAACCGCTAGTAATATTACGTGTAATGTACAATTATCAGAATTCTTTAGAAGAAAGAAGGCGTAACACTGGCCGTATATCGCCCAGTATTGAAAGATTGGACCTCACATGAAAGAGAACAAGATGGCGGAAATAAATAAAGCACTGTCTCTTTGATATTTATTTGAATTATGGGTATATTTTCTAGGCAATTCCAAAGGATGGAGCAAGAAGCCGATCGGAATCAGCAAGGGTTCTGTGAACGTCGCAGAAGTTCCTGGTTCCGCAAAGGAGAAATACGAAGTAAGTGGGAATATCAGCATGAAGAGTGGAAGCATAGGAAGCAAAGTACATCACAAGGGCAAGAGCCAAAAGGAGAAGGAGCTGCAGTGGCTGGAGAAGGAACTGCACAAGATCGAGAGAGAGAAGCAAAGATTGGAGAGGGAGCGGGAAAAGTACCTGGAGAGAGAGGCAAGGTAAGCAGCTAAAGGAATTTCTTTTTTGCAACTTTCTCTTCTTGTCCTGGTCAACACGTGACAAGGCATTCTTATATTGAGGGTGGATGAATTTGCCTCAAGAAGTGAAAAGTAGATGCAGCGTAAGTGAACAGTCTAGGATGTTTGAGGGAAGCAGCTAGTCGCTCATCTACTAAAGAATTCCCCAACATTTTACGGAAACAGAATGTTCATTACCTTCTTCACAAGAGCCTTCCAGTTGTCCCTAACCTGAACAATATCAATCCAGTCTATACACCAAATCCTATTTTGTAAGACATATTTTAATATTATCTTCCCACATACGTTTAGATCTTCCTAATGGTATCTTTCCTTCTGAATTTCTCGCTAAAATTCTATATGCATTCCCGTTTAACCCATGCATACTACCTGCCCTGCCCATCTCATTCTCCTTGACTTGATTATTCTAATTATATCTGGCGAAGAGTACAACTTACGAAGCTCCTAAGTAAGCAGTCCTGTCCGACCACCTACTGCCTCATATTTCTTAGGTCGAAGTATTAATAATACTGAACTGTATTTCAATATTTTAAACGTTGCACAAATTTAAAAAATATGTATTTAAGGTTTCGTGATATTTTAACTTGTTAAGTTGATGTAAAATTTATCTTGAAGAAAGCGCTTATAACATCAAAATTTCTATTTTTTGCGTAAATAAGCAGATAGAGCGAGAATTACTACAATCTAGGAATTAGATTAGCCGAAATCAGCAAAGTAATGAAATTACTGAATGAAAAATCAGGTCCCTTTCTACTAGCTGTATTATGTAGCATGCTTTTTCCGGATACCAGACAGGAGCTGCAACCAACTACGTAGTAAAGATAAGCAGCGGCACGCATACAGGGAGCCTACACAGAATAACACCTGTACAGTGCTGAAAACAAGAAGTAGCCGCTGCAGCACTATAGACATAGGGCGGGTAACCCTGAGAATTTTAAATTTTAAAATTTTAAAATTTGGAAAAAAAAAAATTAAAGAAATTTTTTAAAATTGGAACTGAAGATAAGTGCCAGTTCAAGAAAGTCAAAATTTACGTGTGTAGGTAACAAAGATAATGTAAGAATCAGATAAATATCAGCGAAGTAGATTCTGTTAGCAACGACGAAGGGAACAATTGGGAAGACCTGTGTTCTTAAATTTTAAATTAAGTGCAGTGTAAGAGCTACGTGAGTGTATACACTTGATGATGGCCATTTGCGGCCGAAACATGTGGTGTAGAAGAAAGCAAGACGAAAGACCTACAATAAATTGTTGCACTTAGGACGGAGTTTATATCATATATCGTATAGAGTGCAACAGGATGCTTAAATATAATATTGACTGCATTTTGTGTTGTCCTGTGTTCAGGTAGAGGCCTTGCGACGAGCTGATCACTCATCCAAAGAGTCCTTTTTTGTTGACACTACAGGCCCGATGGGCCTAGGCCTACTTCCATGAACTTCTCCGTTCTCTTCGGTTTTTCTAGATCTTACACAATCGGTAGGACTCCTTGGGCGGGTGATCAGCTCGTCGCAAGGCCTATACCTGTACACAAACACAGAAAAACGCACACACACAAACTAAACATCCATGCCCTTAGTGGGATTCGAACCCACGATCCCGGTTTCCAAGCGAGCGAAGACAGTACATGCCTTAGACCGCTCGGCTACTGTTACCGGCCCAAGGAGTCCTACCATCTGTAAAATAATCACGAAGCTGAAAAATCAGAGGTCAGGGCCCAAAGGGGCTCTAGAGCCAGTGAAAAAAATTCGTAATTCCCATATTCTACTAATTACTGTTATTTTACTGCAGGCTAGAGAAGATGAGGCGTGCTATGGGGTCAGGACAAAGGGAGCAGGAGGTCCTTATACAAACATCGACTGGGTTCTTCAGATTCCAAGGCATTTCTGAGAAGTTCACGCGACGACTGTACGAATGGGAGAAGGCCAGAGGAATAGGACCGGAGGCTTCCACGTTTGCACTCCTGGATCCTGGTTACCGACCGTCCAGTGACGGGAGTTCCCCCAGTCATGGTAAAGTACTACCAGCGCTCGATTGTAATGTACAGGACATTAGTGAATTTTACTAAACTGAGGGATAGGAACACTATCCTGACGATGGGGGCGATACATTTGTCAAAAACGTCGGTTTATACAATATCTACACGGCCTCACATCCAAGAAGACGCCATTCTTCATAGTCATCGCCGTGAAAACCTAAAATCTTACATAAATCATAAAACAGTACCAAATGGAGTATTTGATAGGAAGAAAGTTGGAATATTAATAATATGCATAAATCAGTCATAGTCGTAGCAAATATTTAGTAGAAATTAAGCCTAAAACATGGCCAGACAGACGTCTTGTAATTATTCTTAATACATTGCGGTTACAGAACTAAGCAAGAACTACTTGTATATGAGGGTTCCGAAGAAGTAGGCTACATCTTGCAGGCTTCAACACTGTTAATATTACTGGTATATTTTTCTAAAGAACACATTGTCAGAAATATCACTTCTTATGTAACAGAAATTTAATAGTTATCGCCAACAACTGAAACCTTTCGAGTGTTATAACAATATTTTATTACGTCCATAAAATCTAACTTGTACGTGTATCGTAATATTAACAAATTTTACACTATACGCAATATCAGCATCTTAAATTGAACGTAGTTATTGTTTCCCCTCACAATTTAGCACCTGATGTTGCTGACAGGCAATTAAAATAAACCTAAATAACGAAAATTTTGTGACATTCGAAATGATGTTGGTACGGCCTTCCACTTACATCGGTCAATTAGCACATATAGTATGAATAGCCGTGATTGAATCTGGAGACGGACAGACACGTACTGTGCGTTATAGAATTCTCAATAAAGAACAAATTGTTTGTTAGGTGATTCAATATCACACATGTAAGAGTCAGACGTTCTAGTGCCTTGTTCTGTCCCCCGAATTAGGAAGATGTAGCCATGTTCAGAGACGTCTGCACCACTAACACACACTGCAGAGACGTTGGTTCGTGAGACAGAGTGAGACTGAGTGCATTCAGTACGTGGGCCACTAGTGGACTCATTGTACCAGACCCGGATAACTGATGAGGACGGGGCAGTCGCTGGAATGAGAAGTGGGTAGGGAAACCGAAATACTACAAGAAAATCCGCCCCAGTTCCACGTTGCCTATCACATACCTTATATAACATGACCTTAGATCGAATCCGAACCATCGCAGTGGGAAGAAGGAGAATTTCTTTTATGGCTAGTGGGGTGGGACTAAGTCCCTTGTACTGCGGCCACTTCTGGCCTATTGTACCAGCCCCAGATGATAGGTGAGGGTGATTGTGGAGCAATTGGTGGAATGAAGATTGGCAGGGGAAACCGAAGTACTCGGAGAAAACCCGCCCCAGTGCCACTTTGTCCACGACAAATCCCACTTGACCAGACCCGGGATCGAACCCGGGCAGCCGCGGTGGGAAGCCAGCGACTTACCGCTTGAGCTATGGGGACTTATTCCTTGAGCTACAGTGGTTTTATTTGTGCCAGGTGAAAACTTAAACACTTTATTCCTAACTTATACGAGTATGTATCCTTAAAGAAAGACGTGGTGTAGAAGCACTGCGCTGTGACCTGTGGATATACAGCTCCAGGCATTCTTAGTCCTGATTTTGAATGGCGGAAAAAATCGGTGTTATGCCCCGTGGGTTCCCTGTATTGTACATATGCCTTCGATTTTGCTAAACTTCATATTTTGTTCGCTAGTTGAAATGTGCAAAGAGAAAGGGAGACTGACAAATTTGCATAGAATATTCGTGTTGCAGGTGGTTCGGATAATGTGGAGGGCGGCCTCCTGCCACGCTCCAAGTCTGCAAGCAGCGTTACAAACCTCGGAACTGTAGCAACGAACGTTGGAACGTCGAGTCTGTCCCTTAATGACGTCGAGGTGTTGGAACAAACTGAAGCGTCAAACCTAGAAGGTACGTCAAGATTATGGAAGAGAAATGATCTGCCCACAAGTTTCAAATAAACTGCCAGGAAATTGAACTCAGTGCTTATAAATGACGACCTAGTTCATGTAAGTCATTATTAAGCTTCTGTAATAGTACTGAGTAATTTGAGAGTCCATTTCTCCTGGAATATGTAAAATGATCTGATCTCTATTTTTTTATCCTGTCACTCTGAAAGAGGGCCGAATCCTGGTCATAATATTATCTGGAAAATGCAACTTGTTTGATTATTTCAACATATCTTTTGGTCTAGGGTCTAGGCGAGTAGGCAGGGACGATAATGAGAAGCGGTAAGAAAGGTGGACCTATGTCCTGAGCCCTGAGATAAGGGAGAGTGGTGATACAACAGTGCTCCGAATAGACTAACTTTCGAAATGTTTCAATAAAGCGTGAAGTCGCGTTATTATACAATTGCGAGGATTTTCGTCGACACAATATATAATAATAAATAATTATATATTTGTTTAGTACATCTTTTGAATTAGAGATCATCCTCAGGCATCTAGTACACCCATTATTTGCTTGTTGCTGTAGCTGTACATTGGCCAGTGTTTACAAGATTGTTCTTGTAAATGTTTTTACGTAGATTAAATTATGATCTTGTGGCCAAATGGAATACAACATAGGTGTAGGACGTGTAGTATCAGTGTAACTTGGAAAAGATAAGTGAAAAGGATTAAAAAGTATAGGTATTGGGTAGCAATAGCAAATGGAAAAGAACGGCTGTAATTGATGTAATAGGTTTCTATGTGTATCGCTAGGTAGGAGCACAGTCCAGCTTCATGACAGTCTAGGTAGCAGACGCGCATGCTCATATTAAGATGTTGGTTTTAGTAGTCAAAATGGCAATCGTGCTTCAGGAGCAGAGCAGCGTTCTGTTGTGCTTTTCAGTGGTCAAAAGGACTCAATGTAATGGATATTCATACTACTCTTTACCTGAGTGCAGAATTTACTCCATCTTGAAGTCCTCGTGAGTTACCAACTGCCTGTTCTAAAATAATTGTTTCATATAACAACATTTATATCTATGTTATGTTGGTGTAACGTAATATTATTTTTTACTGTAATCTGTTAGCGTTTGTATTTTAGTGAAGTAACCAACTACTGCCGCACGCGGTAACGTAGTTGTTTGAGGCACTATGCTACAAGCCTGAAGGTCGTGGGTTCAAGTGCCAATGAGGTCACTGGATTTTTTCAATTGACCTAATCCTTCCAGTTGCACTATGGTCATGGGGTCAACTCCGCCTCTAACAGAAATGAGTCCCAGGAATATTCTTGGGGTAAAGGGTGGCCGGCGCGTAGAGCTGACAAACTTGCCGCCATCTATGAGAAGATCGTCTAGAAAATATGGGAACCTCAACATCTCACAACCCTATGGGCCTCCACGGCCTATTACAGGGATACTTGTACTTTACTTTACTTCACTTAACCAACTACTGCCACGGATCAATGTTCCTTGCGAAGTTTACACAAGAGCTCTATTTTCTATCTGTTTCTTTGCTGATATCTTGCTCGGCTTATTCTTCGACCCTGAAGATGCTGGCGACATTTTCCCCCAGAACATGGGTTAACTTTCAACGTATTATACAGTTTTTTGTCCCAGAAGACAGAACTCTTCATAACCACCGCTGTGAGAACCTCAGATCCTACACAGCGCTATATCCCAGAAGACAGAATTCTTCATAACCACCGCTGTGAGAACCTCAGATCCTACACAGCGCTATATCCCAGAAGACAGAGCTCTTCATAGCCACCGCTGTGAGAAGCTCGGATCCTACACAGCGCTATATCCCAGAAGACAGAGCTCTTCATAGCCACCGCTGTGAGAACCCCAGATTCAACAATATACAAATGAGAGCCAATATAAATGAAACTTTCATAGACGGCGAAACTATAAACCACAGATTTGTTGTAGTTGCTTTCTCCGACTGAGTGGTCGGAGTTCGAGTCCCGGTAGGGTCAAGAATTTTCTCTTCTCCACTTCGTCCAGATCGGCCCTTTGGTCCACACAACCTCCTATCCAGTAGGTACCGGGGCCTGTTTCTCTGGGGGTAAAGCAGTCGGGGCGTGAAGTTGACCACTCACCCCCACATAGCGCCGAGGTCAAGAAAATGTAAATATATACATCCACTCCCTTGTATACCTTCACGGTGTAGTGCTCAACTGATTAAGCATAGGGACAACTTGACCTTTTATGTGACATAAAATTAATTTTTTGTAAGTTCTAATGGCTGTATCGTTTTCTTTCAGATTCGCGCGCGGCTTCTGAACCACGTCTGAGGACTACCGATGGTCCAGAAGACGACGAACCGGCGGCCGTCATCGTCGATGTGGAAGATGTCATTGAGGAAACAGCAGCTCCTCTACCGGTTACTCCAGTGGTCCTGAGTCAAACACCAGTTTATTGTTATGCTCCCGAAGAAGTGACAAGACTCATAGATTCTAGCGGAAGGTCTGTAAATCCCAAGGAAGGATTAATATGACTGAGAAAATAATATGAAAAGCTGAAAGTCTATTAAAAGTCTCGAAAGTATCGAAAAATCTAAGCCGATTTAGTGTTTCATTTGCAAGTTCTGATCATGACTACAACGACAGTAACCCATACTAACGATAGCCGCTGATATACGTATGAACAAGAGTGCTTCATTTTGAGATACAGGTACTCAGAATTTTCACCTGAGTTCTATGTGCTTTTATATATTTCAATTGACATCATTCTCAGTTATAAATGTGGACATACGAATCAATATGGCATTCGCTTAACAACGCTAAGTAGAAGAAAGCACTCTTCTGGGATTTGGCACCGTGTGTATGTGGTGTTAACCGACGTTTCGGAGGAACGTAAGTCTGCTTTTACCGGTTCTCACGGTCTCTTTGCTTGCAGATTCTTATATATTTTTTCTTCTACCCTGAAGATGGAGGCGATACGTTCCTCCGAAACGTCGGTTAACACCACATATACACGGTGCCAAATCCCAGAAGACTGCTTTCTTCATAGTCACCGCCGTGAAAGCCTCAAATCTTACAACGCTAAGTAGGCTTACAGAATTCAAATCACAAATTAAATGTAAGATTTGAGGTTTTCACGGTGCTGACTATGAAGAATGCCGTCTTCTGGGATGTAGTGCAGTGTAGATCTTGTATGAAGCGACGTTTCGGAGGAACGTAAGTCTGCTTTTACCGGTTCTCACGGTCTCTTTGCTTGCAGATTCTTATATATTTTTTCTTCTACCCTGAAGATGGAGGCGATACGTTCCTCCGAAACGTCGCTTCATACAAGATCTACACTGCACTACATCCCAGAAGACGGCATTCTTCACAAAATACGTCTTTAACGGAAACCGACATCTTAATCTCTTCACTACGTGTATATTGGTGTGAGGGAAAGAACTAACACGGCAGGTATGTGGTACAGAAAGCACCCTAATGTTCATGGAACCCTATTTATAAATCTCTACGCTATACCCTAGTAGTAGGGGTTAGCGTCAGTCGTCTACTTCCTCGACCTACGTACACTGCACATTTCACCAACAGAAAGCTGGGGGCGCAGAGAGATGAAGTCTGTAGACGCAACGAATGTCCCTGCACAAGCGTCAGCTGTTTTGAGTTTTTTGGGGGGGGGGAGAGGTAGGCAAACGGGAGGTAATTACTCTGTAGAAGTTTGCAGAAAATATACGTTCATGCTTTCCTTGGTACGTTTTTGACAGCTATTAGTTTTCCCTATTTAGTCAACTTGCTTTCGAGAAACGATCCCCTGGCATCCATTTTACAGGAAGCTGAGTGGTTTTTACAGTCTGTTTGAATAAGATCGAAGTAATTTTCTTGCTCCTTTTGGGTATCAAACCTCGGTTGTTTATTCTATAGCCCGTTACTTTATTAACGGAAATATTCCAGTTTCTTAAACATTCTGCATTACAAAACAATGAAAACTGAGGTTCGAAGAGAATTCTATCTTTATTTTGCCCATCTTTTATTTTGCTGTGAGGTGTTATCACAGTTACGGACAATTGGAAAAGGTCAAATTAAAATATTTAGTTCAAGATAGGTGAAGTAAAGAAGGATTTTAGATATTGTGTAATGTGAACGTTAATAATTTTATATCAAAATCTTTTACTGATGAGTTGAACATACGTATATCTAGGATTGGAAACCAATAAATAGGATTAGAATTTTGGTTAGAATTCTTATGGAAAACGGCCAGAAATAATGTGAGAGAATATTGTAATGTTAAATTTGGGTATGGAGAACTCAGTTTTAAGGAATATGTGTAAGGGTGAGTTTTCTTGATAGGGGTGGTAAGTTCGGCTGCAACAGAGGGTGAAGTGCTGCATTTATGTTCCAGCGACAGCGAACGTGACTCTGCCAATATGGTGCAAAGGAATGACTCCGTCCGCACGGAATCCAGTTACAAGCTACTGGAGGAGAATATAAACCTCCTAAACAAGCTGAAACTGAAGGAGGACATTTGCAGGTTGGTGTTTTCTTGATCGTAACAATACGTGACGACATCCCTCGCTATGTATAAGTTACCATTTATGCTTCGTGTGACGGGTTTTCTCGGTTGACGACGCAGCTCTTCCTATAAAATGTGTGTGTGTGTGTGAGTACATGATTACTCAATCAGGCAAATTATGTTGTGATAGTACCTGAGAGCAACAAAGATCACTTCTTTCATAATCCATCTACTCTCAAAGTTCATAACAATTCTGCCCCTTGTACTTGCAAAAGTAAAATTAAATAAGCCATTGAGCAAACAAGACAGACTTTACAGGGCTGTCCTCTGTTACGAACCTTCGGATTCAAACACTCCTTATTCCTTTAGGAAGGGCTCACCTTCCGCAGCGTTGAGGTGTTAAGTGCTGATGGTTTCAAACAAAGAAGAAAGGCAGTACTTCGCACTTGGCCTCTTCTCTTCTCTTTAAGAAAAATTCTCATCGAACTAATAACTCATTTATTTGCAGGAAATCATTAGCACAAGGAAATTATACATGAATTATGCGGCACCGAAGGCACTGTCCGAGATTCTGCAGTCCAGATTTATCTATCTACTGACACCAGTTTGTCACGTGTAGGCGGTGTGCGTGAATTATAGACGGGTTTTGGATTTATTTGGTATTTTGGTATTTATTGACCCTTATACACTCATCTCGTAACTAGAATTAATTACAATCCTATCGCTATTTCTACACTTTACAGTTCACTGTTACACACAGTAGTGTCTTTAGTTTTCACTAGTCATATCCTGGCAACGGATTCCTAACAGTCTCACTGTAACTGCAGCACACTATGAAGTCGTCTTTGCACAGCGTAATTCCTTCATTGATATTTCTTCTCAATTATTCTGCCAACTGCCGACTTCGGTGACTCTCTGAATCCCTCTGCTCCCAAGCTCATATCCTGGCAGGCTTGCGCCTCGAAACTTAACTGACATAAACGACTTTTGTAGTCCTTTTTATAAACCTCGGCACGGACCGCTCAGAGAACACATATATCCTACTGTTCCATACATTTTTATACGCGGAAACGCGTTTACTCAATTGTTCCATAACAACGGCTGTACGCGCCACATCTCGCATCACCTCCTCTATTGTTCCGTGCAGGCGTTACCTTACAACGGCTGTTTCTCTGCCTTCACAGTTCTTGCTTTGAGCAAATATGCCACATTAATATGAGGCCTTGTATTTACATATATACCTAGAGAGCAGGCGTGCTTCATTCCTGAAAGGGACGGGCCTTTTCAATGCTTCGGGTTGGATGTTACTCCAGAAGAAAGCAAGTTAGCTATTTTTTCCTTAAGACAAGGGCGGGCAATACAAGCATGATTAGAAATAAAGGAAGATAAAAGTGGGGAGGAAAGAAAGCCAACGCTTGTACTTTTGCTAATATTAGATAGACATCTGAACACCCTGATTTTCTACACTTGTATTCCATCAGAAACCGAGGAAGGTGGTATACGTGTATGTTATGACTTCTGCCTTGAATATACTTTCCTTACTTACAACTCTGAAGGTTATTGTATGCATTTTATCTTGAATGTAAATATTTTTATTGTTGAAGATTATGAAGGAATACTTCATAGTTAATAATGTCACTTTTTCTGCCCGGCTATAATGACATTAATTGCTCATGTAATTAAGTAAATCACCGAAATTACACCAAGATCAATTACTTGAACATTTTCTCACATGTTTCTACACTTACATCGTGGTTCTGTGGTACAAATTTATGTCGCAGTTGAAGGTGACTCAGTCTTTCCCCGCTCTACATTACAACACAGTGAACTGAAATATATGTTTCAAATTGGTAGAGGGTATCCGATGATTTAGAAGAACTGGAACCATTTATACATATCAGAAGGAATCTAATTATATTTTATACTCGTACAAGTAATTTATTATTGTTATAATCTGACAGAACTGACTGGATGGGAGGTTATTAAAAATTTTGTGGTTGTTTTTCTGGAACAGTCTGACTTATTCATAGAACACAAGGTCGAGACTAGCGCCATGATATGAGTTTACATTAGTGTGTATTTTTTATTTGTCATATTTCACTTCCAATGCCTTAATAATTTTTAGCAATTGAATATTAACTCTTGTGTCAGTTATTAAGGCTGTTTAAATCGAGTAGGTACATTTAAAATGACAAAAAAATAACAGAAGATTTGTGGAAGCACACGAAAAAACTATTTTTACCATATTTGAATCTTAGAGAAGAAATAAATATTACCTAGGGACACAATATTGTAAATTTCTACACCTGAAATCAAACTTTTGTTCATTAACCTCACAGTGACCGTAAGTGCTGGAAGTAATTATATATATTATATAAGTTTGCTTAATTTCCAGGAAACTGGAAAGCGAGATTGAGAATTTGGAAGGAAAGATTGATGATGTTGCCAAAACACACAAACAGGAATTACGTAAGTATTACACATTGCTTGAAATAAAATGCTTAAATAAAATTTACATCGACGAATAACAACATTATATATTCTTCGTCTTACTAGAATACTCGTCAGTTTTCTATGTAAATTTATACTAGAGTGATGTGAGACATAAAACCAATGTTTATTACAAAAAACTATATACGTATGGTGGTGTGCCGCCAAAAAGTAGGACCATAAGACGCCCATTGATAGGCAACGGCTGTGATAAGAATGTATACTTCAGTGGAAACGCAATACCAGCAGACCGCTGCATAGGAATCGTCCAAACAATAAATAGGTTCCCCGGAAATGGAAGGATATCCACGGAAACGAATACTACCAGCGGATAAAACGGAACCTTTGAACACGATGTTCTCTAGTCAGTCCTAATGCACGTTATAAAAGTTCAGCTTCGAAGAGACCAGTCAGTTTTTAGTGTAGCTCTGACTAGAGCAGAAGCCAGCTCGCATCCGGCGAAAGACAGAAGACTTCACCAAGATCAGAGGTACCAGTAACTGTGATAGTGCAGGCCGCGCCATGGCTCAAGCGGTTAGTTGCTGGCTTCCCACCGCGGCGGCCCGGGTTCGATCCCGGGTCTGGTCAAGTGGGATTTGTGGTGGACAAAGTGGCGCTGGGTGGGGTTATCTCCGAGTACTTCGGTTTCCCCTGCCAATGTTCATTCCACCAAATTCTCCATCATCATAATCACCCGGAACAAATAAAATAGGCCAATCAGTTGCCTCCTTGCCGAGTGGACCCCGTTGGACTCCAACCCCCTCTAAGCGAATTAAAAAAATTATGATAGTGAAGTTGCGAATAATTATACTTGCGAGTGTGGAAGAGACTGTCCAATAAACGTCTTAGCGAAATCCGAGACCAGCGTGTATTTATTTATCGCGTTACATAGGCAACACACAACAGTTCATATTCTTTCCTTTTGTTACAGAAAGGCTCAGACGCGAGGAAACTGATCTACATGTTCACAGTGAAGGTAATTAAAGTCAATAAAGTATACAAGTTCGTGAAGATGGTATATTAATGGAATTATTGACTTTTTGGATATTATCCATCGCCCTGTTTTATTTACAATTTAATGACAACCGTTCTGAGACCGAGTCCAGACTCCAAGACTTATTATTAAATAAAAATATGACAATGAATAATTAATAAAAAGTCAATAATTGTACTAAACCTCAATAGTTAAAGCTATAACCTTTATTATAACATATCGAAGGAGATCTGTGTATACCGTATTGCTGAGAATATAGGACGCACATTATACACATTTTTTTACCCGTTGAAAAATTAAGGTACGTCTGAAATTCGAGTGATGTGCCTCTTTCTCATTTTTTCTAAAACCCACATTCAAAAATTGGATGCGTCTTAAATTCGAGGGCGTCTTATATTCGAAGTATTACGGTATTTGGGCTTTCTTTTAAACGCCCTTTCCTTCTGTTCTGGTTTATTTCCCGGATGAACGACAATAATTCATAACATTTGGGCACAACTCTCCGAGACAATATTATATAAAATTATATTGAGTTAGGGAAGATGTGACTCATTGCGATAATCCAAAAATGTGGATTAACACATTTAGGTACGCCATTTTCGATTTCGCGACGGAATGAATCTTCTCCCTTCCAGTTATTGTTGAAATTGTTATCGAATTATGAGATTCTGTTAATAACCATAACACGAAATGTTACAAATGGCTGTGTGGGTCTCAGAGAGAGAGAGAGAGAGAAAATGAGAGAGAGAGAGAAAGAAATGGAAAACTAGTAATAAAAGTTGGAGCTTTCGCATCTGAACAATGGGAAAGGGCCTATAGTTCTCTGTCCGTGTGCTTTCCTAAGTTAGACTGAGAAATAAACAACATTATTTCAATAAAAACTTAAAAATCCAATAAATATGTGTGATTTTTTATTTAGTCTTGAGTATATATAAATTTTTGCCCAAGAAAAATTTATCTGATTTTTATTTAAAGGTATATTTCTGATATTTCGCGCACCAATTCAACAAAAATTCTGTTGAAAATAGAAATGGTATGAATGAGGCCAACATAGAAACAATTATGTAAGTAATGGGTAATTAGTAAATTCAGTTTAAGCGAGTTTCTGTTCAGTCAGAAAAATACAGTTAAATGGAACTGGATTAAACGAGGCACCATGCCTCGCACAGTCCTAGGTCTGCTTGTACGATTATATTCTTCAGAAGGGACATCAATCAATTAGCCTATAGACAGGAATGGGCTTAACATTCAGAAAGAATGAAGTGTGGACAAATTATAGCTGCTATTAGAGCACAAAGCCGGTCACGGTAGCCGAGCGGTCTAAGGCATGCACTGTTTTCGCTCGCTCGGAAGCCGAGATCGTGGGTTCGAATCCCACTCAGGGCATGGATGTCTGTGTGCGTTTTTCTGTGTTTGTGTACAGGTAGAAGCCTTGCGACGAGCTGATCACCCGCCCAAGGAGTCCTACCGTATGTCTTAGATCTAGTAAAACCGAAGTGAAACAGAGAGTTTCATGGATGTAGGCCTAGGCCCAAATTGGGGCTTTAGCGCCAATGGAAAAAAAATTAGAGCACAAAGTTAAATCTATTGTTAAAGAAGAACACAATTATGATTTTTTTAAGCAGATCTTTGTTTTCGAGGATACATATTTCACCATGTCAGCACTTAGGCTCTTTCCCCAAAGACGAATATTTAATGCATGAATTAACGACTGGCTACGGTCTGGACGACCATGGGTCAGAGTTCGAGTCCCGATACGGTCAAGAAATTTTCTCTTCTCCAAGTTGTCCAGACCGGTTCTGTGGGTCACCCAGACTCCTATCCAATGTATACAGGGGACTTTTCCCCAGAGGTAAAGCGGCAGAGGCGTGAAGCTGACCACTCACCTTCAGCTAGTACAGAGGTTAAGAAAATGTGGATCTATACATTCACTCCCGCATAAGTCCTTATGACGTAGTGTTATATTAGTTAAGCACAGGAACAACTTTACCTAACCTCATCATTTAGTATCGATCAGATAAAGAAGACACAGGGATGACTACTACGAGCAACCAGAAAGAAATTTACTTCAGCGTGAAGTTCTCGTTCAATTTGGACTGGTCAAGAACAAACATGCGCAGAAAAGTAAGAGTATATTACAACACAAGCACGTGAGGTGACAGATGAAACAAGTACCTAACTGCACAAACATGAAATGAACTCACAGGTGTTGGAGGACATTTATGTTGTCAATTTTTACACTCATGTCCTTGTAAAGTAGCGGAGATTCGAGATAATCATTATTATTTTATCAAAACTGATATAGTATAAGCCCATATTAAAAAATTTGGCCGATTTCTTACGTTACCTGTTGATGACTGTTTAAGGTTTAAAAATTTGTTTATAATAAAAAAGGATGTTTATGTAAGTTTACGCGTTAGTAAATACGAATTTCAAAATGCTGTAAATAAATTCGCCACGCTGGGAAAGTCGGCCGGTATAGTGACGGCCTACGGGCTGGAAGGCCAGAGTTCCACTCCCGGCATGAGTAAGAGATTTTTGTTACATTCCTCAGCATCCAGACCGACTTTGGAACCCACCAACCTCCAGTCCAATGATTTCCGGGGACTCTTTTCTTATGATAAAGTGCCTAAGTCAACAAAGGTGGAGCTATACCTCCACTCCCCGTACGTCTTCATGACGTCGTGTTAATTTTATAAATAAGTACGTTGGTATTTCAAGAGACAAGCTAGAGAAGAACGGGTGTACTGAAAACAAATTATTTTTCCACTCCGCTTGCCCGACGAGGCAGTGCGTGCGGCTCGGAGACCCATGTTTACACAGGAACAGCGTAATCCTCAGACTGCTGTACTAACACTTCAAGGCCTTACGCGCCAATCCTGCTGTAACCCGGTGGAACCAAGACGTAACATAACCAACATATCACCCGAGGGTTTCGAGTTGGGGTAGAATGAGGGATTCCGTTTAAACTAGAGAAGAGGGTTTGTATCAGCTAAGGCGTTGTTTCCATCTTAAGGTAGAAAAGAAGAGGGTTACGAGAATCTATCTATGGCTCTGCAGCCCTTGTGGAGCTTGGCCCCTTTTTCAGTTTCTTAATCTATACAGAGTCGATATGATTCCTTGGACAGAGGATCAGACCGTCGCGAGGTCACTACCTACACACAGAACAACACAAATACAGGATAAGCGCACACATACATGCATTCCTCAAATGGGATTCGAACCCACGACCCAAGTTTTTGAGCGGGCGAAGAAATTTCATGTCTTAGAACGGGCGGCCACTGTGATAGGAACTATGTTCTCGTATATAAGTATTTAAATTTTAAGAATTCTATGCTTGATTTTAATATTTATTATAAAATTGAGTGCAATATGTATAATTTTAATTGTTTACACTTTTCATGTGAAATTACTATAGGAAACCCTACGAAATACCAGTGTGACCTATAATTTCTCAACATGTTTCAGGCAGATGTATTTATTCTTGCTACTGGTTTTGGCTAACTTGAGGTAAAGTGTGGGAATATACCCAGAGTCCTGTATAAATAACATTCGATATATCGCTGTTTAATTATTGTTATTTTTTCCATTTACCCTTACGTCTTTGGTTATAAAATGTCGTTCTGTTAGCTGTCACTGTATTTCTGCAGGGCTGACGCATTTCTTGAATATCTGTTTCTCAGTATTTCCTTTCTGAAGACGCCTTCTTGAAGGAATAAAACCCTTAGGTTGGCCGACGGTTTGTGCGAGACATTATAATATTTTGTTCTACGATAGCTGCACTGAGGATCATAAGGTTAAACTGAGCGAGTAATATACACGTAAATGTCTGTGTCACACCAGGAGAGAAAGTGGCAAGCGACTCGTTGGATGGCCCTCAGGAGGAACTGGTGGCCGAGTTGAGGGCTCGAATCAGAGACCTGGAGCAGCGCCAGGATTGGCTTCTGCGAGAGGGGGAAACATTACAGGTGCGCCAAATGCGACAAGCTTGTGGATAATCCAATGACTAACTAATTATAATATTGTTAGTGTGACTGACCAGAATGGAACAAACCAAACTAACTAATTAACTAATTCCCGAATAACACAGCTGAAACAAAGACAGGATTGGCTTCTGTGAGAAGAAGAGACTCTACATGTGGGTCCACTGGATGATGCATTGATTAACTAATCAACACATTCCCGAATAACAAATCCGAAGCAATGGCAGGGTTGGCTTCTGCTAGAGGGGAAATCACCGCAGGTGGGATCGCGGCTTTATATTTATGTAAGAACAACTAAATCAGCAGTACTGGATACTGAAGACTCATAATCAAGTCAACCAATGGTCATCACCGGAAAATCTGTAACAATTAAGCCCTTTACCACTGACTGCTCTACTGTGCAATATTAGCATACAGATATATTGACGGCAAAATAATTGTTAAGGCCTTATCTTATCTTATCTCTGTTTATAGTTATCAAAACAGACATTCCTTAATTCGGTTTTGAAATTACAACTATGATATCAAACATGCCATTTTTCTCTAAATTTAGGAGCCATTGGAAGCAACAAGAATTAACTAGTTTGAAGTAAACTATAACTTGGGGATTATAACAAGAAGAGGTCTGAATATAAACGTAGCTCTTTTTGAAGAGCATTATATTCTGGGAGTGACGTCATGTAGTGTGGTAGAAGTTTAAAGAAGTTTCGAAGGAAATCACGGTCTCCATCTTCAATGTAAAAATATTAGCCAAATAAGCAGTAAGCTTGCTGCTTCTTGCTGGCTTCCTCTTGGATGAGGGCCGAGGAAGTACATTGGAGTGTGGTTGAAGCAATGGCAAACGTTCCTCAGATTATAATTTTATGTGTAATTTCACATTTTTGGGCCGTCGCGTCATTATGAACTACATGCACATTTTTCCTGCCCTTGTTTCTCTTCTGCTCCTTCGTCCGCTCCATACTCATCCATCTTATCGTCATATCATCATATCTCCTGTTGCTACCTCTGGAGAATAGCGGATCTGTGAAACGTTTCGTTTCACTTCAGATTCTTAATCTTATAGGCAGTAGGTAGGACTCCTTGGACGGGAAGTCAGGCCGTCGCAAGGCCGCTACCTGCACATGACAATACGAACACGGAGACAGGGGGAATTCGAACTCACGACCCCAGTGTTTGAGCGGGTGAAGACAGTTCATGCCTTAGATTATGCGGCCACTGTGATCGGTCATTATGCGTCCGCAGTGTGCTACAATTTGAATGGGATCATGAAATTATATCTTGCTATGTGATTGTTCGTGGACCGGCGTGGGTTATTTTAGACTTTGTATGCTGTAACAATTTATTTCCTCACAGACTATGTAATATAAAAAAGTACATATTTCGTATAATGAAACTACTGCAAGGGCAAATATACCCCAACCTCTTCATTTGGGAAGCGTGTCTTGGAATATAGGGCCTATTCCAAATTCCTGTCTTGCGCTTCATGTTATCACCATCAAGCGGCAATTTTCTTAGAAAGGTCTCTATCGATAGCGACAAAGTTTTATTTATTTCTGGAGATCACAGTCTTAATGGGTGGTAGTATTTTTAGTTTCTTGGGGTGGGGTGAGACTGAGTCTACTTGCCACGTCTCCCAAAAACTGGCATATTTTACCAGCCCCTGATGATAGATGATGAGTGTGGAGCAGTCAGTGGAATAAGAATTGGCAGGGGAAACTGAAGTACTCGAAGAAAACCCGTCCTAGTGTCACTATGTCCACCACAAATCGCATATGACCTGACCTGGTTTGAAGACGGACCGCCGCAGTAGGAAGCCTGCTGCTAACCGCCTGAGCTATGGCACGGCCTAGCGGTTGGTGTGTAAACCCAGTAACATGAAAGCGTGACCCCCCGAAACTTCTTGCTTATGCCAAACGCAACGGAACTGAGAACGTATTTACAATGAATTGTGCATTGATTATTTAAATAAGAATTCTTAGGAGATTCGGTTACAAAACGTGCCACAAAACCCGCAAAGACAGATGTTGTCTTGGTACCTACATTAAATTTCTTATGTTATCTTTACTTTTCGTTTAGAAAAACAATTTAGGAAGAAATTAATTTTATCAGTTACGTAACTTTCGACAGGCTAAAATAAACCCTAGGTGCAGTAAATTTCTACTCCTGAGAGTAATAAGAAATCCGGAAGAACTAAAGAGAAGTCAACGTACTGTTGTGTTTTCTTGAAGCGTAGATCTGCTAACAACGCCTAACTCTGTTCAAGCACTGACAAAATGCCCAAGTTATTTTAAGTCGCATTCGGTTTTTATTTTTCTCTGCGGAAGCTAATAGTGACAGACAGACCATGAGTGAGTGGGCACCCATTTGTTTACATGAACGCTAATGGTAACTATGTTGGAAGCAACATATGTGCACTGATACAACACTATTGCAACTCCGATTAAACAACGGGATGAAATGGCCCAGAAAGCCAGACATGAACAATTTTCTGGAAGGCGTAAGACATGTCATATAGGAGTATACGTAAATTCCCCCGTTATTCGTTGTACTTCAACATGTCTCCCGTCCGTACGTCTCGGCTTCATCGTTTGTTATTATATTTCCCACGATATCAATGCTTCAACCTCTACGATTTTATTTTTCCGGCTCCTGAATTTTCATGTGCTACATCTTCTTCGCACTCTAATCTCTTTTTTTACTTCATTCCATCTATGATTTTACGAAGTCCTTACAATTAGTAGTACGTTTCTTTGTAAGATTTGGGGTTTTCATAGACATGACTACGAAGAATGCCGTCTTCTAGGATGTGGCGCTGTACATTTTGTGTGAACTGACGTTTCGGAGGAACGACAGTTCACACAAGATCTACACGGCGCCACATCCCAGAAAATGGAATTCTTCACGGCATGTTTCTGCCTGCCTCCCCCTCCCTTTCACCTCATCTCCATATTTTTCCGGCTGACAGCCAAGAAGTAGTCGCCTTTAGTACCTATGAGAAGTGTTTCGTTTTAGTTCACTTTTTAATAATCAGTGGCTCAACAGTTCTTTGTTGGGCCCTGGCCGATTTTTTAAATTTCATAATCCTATACATAGTCTCTAGGACTCTTTGGACGAGGATTAGGTGGCCGCTAGGCAACTACCTACACACAGAACAGCATAAACACAGAATTAACGGACACAGACCTCCGTCCCTAGAGTGGGATTCGAACTCAGCGTTCAAGCGAGAGAAGATAGTTTATACTTTAGATCGTGCGGCCACTGTGATCGGCTTTGTTTTAGTTACATTGTCTGTGTATTTATTCTTGCTCACGAGTAAATGGGAGCTATTCAATTTTAATAATCTTCACAGAAGATTCATTTGTACTATCTTCTAAAGAAGGTAAGTCGAGGTAAGTGGTCGATTCAATTGCCTGATGTTAACATTTCTGTTGTTGTTGTTGTTGTTGTTGTTGTTGTTGTTGTTGTTGTTGTTGGGTGTTGCTTTGCGATGCTTTCAATATGTGTACTGCACAACTTCCAGTGGTAGTTTGGTAAATGTAAATTTACCCACGTACATATTTAATCAAGCGTTATCCCCTAAAGACGTATGGAGCGTGGAGGTATAGCGCCATCATTCTTAACTTCAGAACTAGACGGAGGTAATTTTCACTGACACAACCAACAGAAAAATATTTTTCACTTTCAGTTTTGATACATTAAGTCCTCTGGTCTGATCCAGCTGAGAAAAATATGTGTAATTATTATATTAATCCTTAGGTACAGTCGTCTAGGCCGATCACAGTGGCCGGGCGGTCTAAGACATGAACCGTCTTCGTCCGCTCGGAACACTGATGTCGTGGGTTCGAATACCACTCGAGAAATAGATGTCTATGTGCGTTCATTCTCTTTGTGTTGCCCTGTGTATAGGTAACGGCCTTGCGAAAGGGCTGATCCCCCGTCCAAGGTGTCCTACTGACTGGGTATAGGATTAAGAATCTGAAAAAGCGGCCAAGGTCCAAAGAGCTTTAAAACCATGGAGGAGGAGGAGGAGGAGACTCGTCTAGTATCGATACACCTTGGAGGAGAGTAGCCTCATTTGTAGGCCATTACTAAAACTAGACAACACAAGACACGCGTGAACATATTGTCGCGTATCGGGCGTATATCGCGACAAATAACTTCACGCCGTATTTTATATCGCGAATTTTATTTCACATTCGCTCTCACAATCACCCAAATTACAGATTTACGATTACTACTATCTGCAGTATCACAAATATTACACTCCAAATGCCACAATACAACTGACTGGTTGCTGGCTAACTCGGAATTAACGTAGCTCGAGGACTGACTCGTAGGTAGCTCCTGGACTCACTGACTGTCACAGTACAACTGAACTCGCAGCCGCTGTGCAGCTCACTTATATAGCTGCAGTGCTTGCTTGTTGCGTAATGAGTGCCACGTCATCCTGTTACGTCAGCGCTGTTGACTCGCATTGAATAGTTACCAGGTTACGGGGGCTCGGCTATATTCGGCTCCGCTCGGCTCTCTTCGGCTCCGCTCGTGACGTCACCGCGCGTTGCATAGCTACCATGACGCGGGGTGATTACTCGCCTGTTACGCAAGCGTTACGTTACAGCTACGTGCAGCTGGGGAGGTAGGGGTCAACATGTCACAATATGTTACTGCCTCTATTGAGATATTAAACCATAATCCCAGTGTTTGAGAGAAAACTCATGTTTTAAACCATGCTACCAGAGAGAAATCTTGGTGAGTGTTTTCTTCTCGTTGACAGGAGGGCCGTTCTTGTGACAGTTCCACAGTGTTGACAGACGGGAAAGATATTGTGAAACACAGATAAAGGAAAAAATGTAGTATCCCTGGCCTGAATTATGTACTGAAGTACACACAAGGGATTGGATTCTTGTTGCTATGAGGATTTAAAAATTATAAACCACCAGTAAAAATATTAATTATGAATTAATCAAATATGGGAGTCTGGAATTGTAAAAGTAGATGTATATTAATGGAAATAGAATGATTAAGAGAAATTATGCTTAAAGAAATATGCACGGAAATTATATCCCCAGATTTATGGAGAATATAATAAATTACATTGTAGTACCTATAGAATAATATCATTATTAAATGTAAGTTATGAAAATTTGACTCCAATATTATATAAACGCTTGGTTCTTCGTAAAAGAAAAAATTTAGAAGATTGCCAACGTGAGTTTATAAGAGAATGTATAATCACTGATCACCTGTTTCCATTCAGAATGACAATATGCCTCTGCATTTGGAACTAATTTATATCGATTATTCATTAATTTTATGCAAGCTTTTAATACGGTGAATAGAGAAAATCTATGCCACATTTTAAGGAAATTTTGTGTGCCTAATAAATTTGTTCATCAAGTGAAAATGACTGCCGTAGACTAGAAATGCAGGTTAAAATTCATGGATAACTGGAAACAAGTTTAAGGTGATAAGGGGCCTTAGACAAGGCAGTGAATTTTCCAGTTCTGTTTCATAATATTTTGAATAAAGCAATAAATTGAAACTGATTCTAATGAAGCAATTTGTGACAAAACAAGAAAACATTTAGCATATGCAGGTGGTGTGTTGATATTTGGGCGATCAGTGAAAGCGATTATACGATTGATGAGTTATCAGCACGTGTGAAGTATAAGAATAGATATTAATACTTTGTGTAGTAACGACATATGTCACATCTATAAATATACACCATTTTCAGAGCACAAATTTTGTTTCGGAATGAGACTAGAAAAATTACTCAAGGCATTTAGAAAAAGAGGAAGCATATCCTTCAAAATTTTCTTTACCGCAATTTTACTGCTATTCGTACACACAGTCCTCGCAGACATGGCTGTCTTTATGGCTGGTGTATAAAACATTTGCAAGTGACTAACATCATGAGAAAAAACAGCTGGCAAACTGTTTCCTCTATATATCAAAACCCGGAGACGAATGTTTCAGTAATTTATGTTTTAGCAGTGGTAAATTCAAAGAACTGATTACTGTTCCTGTAGGGACTGGAACGAATAAACAGCCCTGCTTTCAGCGAAATAAAACAGAACGATGAAATCATCACGCGGATAATTTTCTTCTAAATTTTCTACGTTTGAACAAGAATTTTTCTTGGTTAGTACATACTGTATTGACCTAAACAGAGAATACAACATTTAGACACGAATCTAACAAATATCTTTTCACAGATAAATCACATGAAAAACAGTTAATAATATAGGAATCGTAGGTTACTGTTGTCTGTGATGCGACACTGCGTGGTAAGGTAAAGATTTAGCAGGTTTCCAAGAGAATCTACTGCCTCCATATTTGAGAATGCGCTCTTTTTTTCAGGAGATGGATGCGGCAGGATCTTCCAAAACATTTGTAATTATCTATCCAACTACAAACGTCACATCTCAGGAGAAATTAAGTGTCATGTTGTTTCAGATGGATAGTAGGACTGTTCACAGGAAACTTCCACCTAAAAGGACGCCTTTTCAAACTGGGACTGACAGACGATCCATCTTGTGAAAGGTGCCTGAAAGAAGACGAATTAGCCACACATATCCTATGTATTGTGAGGTCATAGCTTATTTAAGCTTTCGTCACCTGGGCCAGTTCTTTATGGAACCAAGTGACTACTATGACGGCCCCATAAATGAAGTCTTGCGTTTTGTTCAAAGTGTAGGATTGATAAGGGGTTAATTAAAGGGGAAGCACAATAGATCAGTGAAGGTGGCGGTACAGGGACCGGATTGTGGCCCAGCCCTAATACATACAAGTGCCATGTTTAGACCTTAAGAACCTGACAACCCATATAAGTCATAATTTTGCTAGAAATAATGGAAGGCACTCAAAACCACTCAACAATTTAGTCATGACACCATAGTATAGAGGCTTAATGTCGTAAGTTAAGAACTTAGCTTTTCGAGAAAGTTCCTGTTTCCAGCGATAGAGGAGGTTCAATAATTTGTTACACAACAGTCCACTGGGGGCTGGGAAAGTTTGTGGAAATTATTACGAGACTATGTGATGAATAATTGTAATTTAAACATGTGGAAATAATGTGAGAGTAAGTAGAAAACATAAACAGAAGTAAATTATGCTAAGATATTTGCTATCTCAGTTTGTAAACTAAATTTTATGGGTGTTATATCTAAATAAATTATTTAATTAGTAAAAAATAATTTAAAGTATAAGAAATAAAATAAATGAGCTGTTTTGTTTTAGGCCTGTAAGGATATTCACAGTTCTGCAAAGAAGAATAGTATACTGCCAAAACACAGTAAGATTTGAGCTCATTTAACAAGATGCTGAATTTAATTTAAGACCACAAGCGTTAACATTAGAGAATGATCGTGGGTTCGAATCCCACTCAGGGCATTGAAGTTTAGTTTGTGTGTGTGCGTTTTTCTGTGTTTCTGTGCAGGTATAGTCCTTGCGACGAGCTGATCACCTGCCCAAGGAGTCCTACGGAATGTGTAAGATCTAGAAAACCCGAAGTGAACGGAGAAGTTCATGGAGGTAGGCCTAGGCCCACTGGGGCTGTAGTGCCAAGGAAAGAAAGGGGTTAGAGCACTGAGTATAGAGATTGCCTACGGGCTGGACGACCCAGGGGTGGGAGTTCGAGTCCTGGTAGTGTAAGAATTTTCTCTTCTCCATATTGTCCAGATCGGCTCTGGAGCCCACCCAGCATCCTATTTAATGGGTACCGGGGGTTCTTTCCCCTTGGAGAAAACGACAGAGACGTGAAGCCGAACACCACCTCCAGCTAGTGCAGAGGTCAATAAAATGTGATCTATACATTCACTACACCATATGCTTTCATGCCGTAGTACTTAATTAGTTAAGCACAGGAACAACTTTATTTTAGAACTAATTTGTAAAGAAGGAAAAGTACTAAATATTTGTATTGTATTCCCAAAGAGATTCGATAAGAGTACCTTCCGCATACAAGTCTAGAGTATTGTCTGCACATCGTCCTGTTCGGTTTTACATTATACACAAGTTACATTTATTTTTTACATTTCTAGGACTCCTTTGCCCATCATTCAGAACAACAAGCGGCCCTGGCCCAGAACTTAGTGGGCAAGATGAAGCAGCTTCAGCAGGCAAGCATCGACATGGCGTACTGCGATCAAAGTGAACCATTGCAGCAGAACACGAGCTGCTACCTCGTGCAGCAAATGGACGCTATGAACCTAGTGCAGGATCTCTCAACTCAGCTTCTAAACCTGGTACGTAGCAACGCAGATTTAAACAGCATGGTGTTCATTCTACGAAACCCCATCTTACGAATATTTTTATGAAGTCTGCAGAAATTCGCACTTAGATTTCTTAATAATGTTGGTGTGCGTGTGTTTACAAGATGCAAGCCTACGTGTATAAAATAACGTTTGATTGAACACGTGTTATATCTATGTATTTACGTAGTCGGAGGTACCATTGTAATCCTCACCTCTTCCACTCATTCTCGCTTTATAATTGGCCTTTGAGCTCTTGGCTAAGCAAAAACAAATAAAAAATCCATGACTTTAGTCCGCAAGTGAACTATACCAACCGACTCTGTGGCCTAGTGGTCAGAGTTCCTGGCTACAGACCCAGAGACCCTGGGTTCGATTTCCGGCGCCACCAGATTTTCTGAGAAGTAGTGGATCTGGAACAGGGTCCAGTCAGCTTCGTGAGGATAAATGAGAGGCTACTTGAATGGAAAATTAGCGGTTCCGGTCTAGAAAACCGAAATTTACGACCGTGGGAATTAGTTGCGCTGACCACGCGACACTCTCTATCCGCTAAATTTGGCAATAACTTCGCCAACATGCGGCGGTCGCTCGGTCGGTTGACTAAGATTGTAAATAAATATAAAATTCAATAAATAAATTGTGATGGGACATCGGTCAAGAAGGAGCTTACCAAAAATAATTCAAGATGAAAGAAAAGAAAAATTAATTACAAATTCTACTGGAATAAGTCGATGAAGTTAATATCAAGATACAGGTAATACGAAGTCTTCATATTCAGTGTAGGAGTTAAAGCATGCATTGTTAGATTATTCGTTTATTTACAGCGCTGTATCAACTGATGAATTTAAGTTGAGTAAGATGACATGAGTGAGAACGGAGACAGATGTGGGAAACGCCAGTCATGACCTGGTGGTTTCTACTAATTTCGTGTAAAATTCTGGAGAAGACAGTCTTTGTCTAGCCCGAACTCTAACAGGATGTCTCCTGAATGCGGGCAAAATGCGTCACAACTGTGCATAACTGGTCGGCGAAGGAAGGCTTAAAGTCCATAGTAAGGTGTATTATGGAGAGCATCGAGTGCCTCTTGGAATTTTATTTCTACAGGCCAAACTGTTGGTTAGTAAAACGATTCTTGCATAAGAACATACTTGTTTCCTAAAGCAGCCAAAGTATCTTGCGACTTACAGGGAACAGAATGAAATCAGACAAGAGATATACGTTATATCCAGGAGCTACTACAGGGCACGCGGTAGCGTAGTTGGTTGAGGCACTATACTCAAGTCGGAAGGTCGCAGGTTCAGGTCCGGATGTGGTCATTTGGTTTTCTTTTAATTGACCTAATCCTTCCAGCCGCATTATGACCCTGTGGTCGACTGAGCCCCTAACAGAAATCAGTACCAGGAATATTCTTGGGGGGTAAAGGGCGGCTGGCGCGTAGGACTGACAACCTTGCGGCCATCTGTGAGGATTGTCTAGAAAATGTTTGAACCTCAACATCTCACAACGCTATGGGCCTCCACGGCCTGTTACAGGGATACCTCTACTTTCTCTTTCTTGTGTAATGCTAGTGGGGTGGGAATAAGTCCCTTGTACTGCGGCCAAATCTGGCCTATTGTACCAGTCCCAGATGATAGGTGAGGGTGATTGTGAAGCAATTGGTGGAATGAAGATTTGCAGGGGAAACCGAAGTACTCGGAGAAAACCTGCTCCAGCGCCACTTTGTCCACCACAAATCCCACTTGACCGCCCCGGGATCGAATATGGGCCGCCGCGGTGGTAAACCAGGGGGCCATATAAAAATTTAAGAGGATCTTCTGCTAATGACTCAGGTTTTGTTGTCTGCAAACTTCCCAGTTCACACCTTAATAATATGTGGATGTCTGCAAAACACTGTCCTTTCACTCTTTAAATTCTTGTCAGGTTGTGAACTCTGTCCGGTGCTGAGGCATGGCAGGAGCCCATATGGCAGCAGGAAACATAACCCTCGCGAAACAAACAGCCCACTGTTAACTTTACGATGCACAAGTTTACATTAACGCTACAGATGTAAACAAGGGAAAGTGAGATATCTGGAAAATCGTTATATTACGCCGGAAATTATTGTACAGGAATAGCAGTGACATCTGGCAGAAAGTGTGACTAGTTATGCAACTTGTCTGAATCGGAAAAAGTCAACTAAATACCTTCGCCGTAGTCTAGGTCTGTCTAAAGAATAGTTTTTATTTTAATTTTAATGATTACATTCAGAAAGCTGCAAAATGTGATCTCACCACCACATTGCCAGAGTGGCTGGCCAAAGTGGACTGATCTTATAAATATGGACAGAGAGAGCGCTCATTTTCGATCGTCGATTGACCGGAGAACGGCGATTTTTTGGGTATTTAGGAATATTGTGGAAGTGCCGACTAACCAAACCACAGATTAATGGGTCGTCGGTTAGCAGGGAATTTCTGTATCAGATTTAATATCCAGTATTGACATTGTATTGGAAGTACTGCTATTGACGAACACTACGAAAGACAGCAGCCACGATTGGGATTCGAATGTAGTACCTCCTGTACGTGAGTCAAACACGCCATCTCACTTCATGGGTGGATGCATATGCAGGTGGATGACTGGATAAATTCGAAGACGGGAAAGCAGTTGATAGTCCTTATACACTGACGATTAGATACAATATGTCCATAAGGCATACTTGCTTGAGGAGCTGTTTGCGAAGTTGGATGGGTCTCAGACAACTTTGCTAGATCAGAATTTTAGTACTTTCAGTTAACCGCCGTATACAATGGCCGCGCCATACCTCAAGCGAGTAGTCGCTTGCTTACCAACGCAGTGATCCAGGTTCGAGCCAAATTCAGGTCATGTGGATTTTGTGGTGGACAAAATGGCACTGGGGCAGGTTTTTTCCGAGTACTTCGGTTTCCTTTGTCAATCTTTATTCCACCAATTGCTCCACAATCATCCTCATCTATCATCTGAGGCTGGTACATTAGGTCAGTATTGGCTGCAGTACCAATGAAAGAAATAATAACAAGTTAGTAAACAGCCAAATACAAAGGTTCTAAATTTGCAGGCTGAGAAGCTGGAGGTGGCTCTTGCGGAAAGAAACCGAGAAGTACATAACCTGCGACTGGAACTGCAGGATCGCCGCCACAAGCATCACAAACTGAGGGCGGGACATCACTGGTTCTCCGAGGAGGTCATGTCCGCTTCTATGGGGTCGCTAACAGTGAGTTTCTTGGCGCGTGCTCTTGAATATATAGGGCCTTAATAAGATCTTGTTTCTTTTAATAACGAAAACATAAATCGGTCCAGTCCATAACCTGTCATCTCAATAAAAATTAGAGAAAAAGGCATCCGAGAGAACTCGTAAAGAATACGCTCCTATAGAAGACTTCCAGTCAAATAAATCGTGTTTAAAATATTTTTAAAATGTAAATTTATAGTCCACTGTTAATGCTGAATAAATTATGAACTAGTCGTCTGTATTCGTGATCATATGACCATAAGTTCGTTTCCTAATTGAGTCAGAGCTTCTATGTTTCTTCAAACTTGTAAATTTGTTATATGTTATTATTATCTATTATTATTGACTTCTGTTTGGGAAAACTTATTCGTTAGGCACAGACTTTGTGTAGGCCTACCTCAGATTTGTCGGATATAACAACGAAGCATGGCAGCTTCTCCAAGCTCGTCAGTGTTGTCTGGTAACAACAGTACATAAAGAATTTGTAGGTATGATTATGATATATCTCAATACCCAATTTCAGACATCTAACTCCAGTCAGTTATTGCATGCAGCAGCCATTTTATTGTTTCGCATTCTACAAAAAAATGCCATAAAAGAGATACAATGAAACCTCACTTAACGAGCACAATTCTTTCCAGAATCTTACTCGTAATGCGAAACACTCGTTAAGCGAAACAATTTTTCCCATATAAATTAATGTAAAATACGATAATATGTTCCATGCCGAAAAAATACTCAAAAAATTTTATGTATAACGTTTACTCAAAGAAAATTATATATATATTGTTAAGGAGCGTGAATCATCTTCATCTTTTCTTCCATGCAGAATGAACCAACCTGGAATGCGAATTCGATTTGCAGAAAAAAAAATCAAAATAATTAGTTTATTATTTATGATATATATCTAAATCTTTTTACTAGAAAGCTGTCTAGAGACATTTGATTTTGCCGACGCTTCAAAATTTGGTGAAAATTCGGCACAGCATTATCATTAAATAAATTTGTAGCGCGCATAGCCACTGCTTTATTAGGGTGATGCTTCTCAATGTACGATGCAACAGTTTCCCATGCTTTCAGCATTTCTCTTATTGCGCCATAAGATTGTTGCTTTGCTGTTACCTCCTCCTCCTCCTCCTCCTCCTCCTCTGACAAACTCTCCTCCACAACTTGTTGCTGTGAAACATAATGCAACTCCATAAGCTCTTCGGTGGTCAGCTCTTGGCTCTGCTCTTCCACAAGCTCATCGATATCATTGTTATCCACTTCCAGCCCCATTATCTTGGCTAAAGACATAATCTCGTTGATTACATGCTCCACACGTACTATCTCAAACCCCTCAAAATCACATTCGACAACGCTCTCCGGCCAAAGCTTCTTCCAAGCAGAAGTGAGGATTCTCTTGGTAACCCCTTCCCACGCCTTCTCGTTCATCTTGAGGCAGGAAACGATGTGGAAGTGATATTTCCAGAACTCTCTGAGAGTGAGATTGGTCCCTTCAGCCACCTCAAAACAACGCTCGAAGAGTGCTTTAGTGTACAGCTTTTTGAAGTTAGAATAACCTGCTGGTCCATAGGCTGGAGAAACGGAGTGGTGTTGGGAGGCAGAAACTGATCTTGATGAATGTAAATTCTTCAAGGAGGTCATCTTGTAGGTCTGGAGGATGGGCAGGAGCGTTGTCCATAACAAGCAAGACATGGAGTGTCAGATTCATCTCAAGCAAATACGTGTATTTTTTTCACAGAAGGACCAAACACTTCATTGATCCAATCAGTAAAATGATCACGTGTCACAAAAGCCTTGTTGTTGGACTCCACATCACATTTAGTCTGCTCTTCTGGACTTTACACTTCTTGAAGGCTCGTGGAGTTCCTGAATGGCAAACAAGCAGCGGTTTAATTTTTAATCGCCGCTTGCATTGGCACAAAATAGCAGCGTGAGACGGTCTTTCATTGGCTTATGACCGGGCAATGCATTATCCTCTGCTGTTATATAGGTTCGTTTAGGCATCTTTTTCCAGAAGGGACCCGTCTCGTCTCAATTAAAAACCTGTTGCGGCATGTAACCCTCAGAATCTACGAGCTTCTTGAAGTCGCCGATGAAGTTCTCAGCTGCCTTTGTGTCGGAGCTTGCGGCTTCACCGTGCCTTACAACGCTGTGGATGCCGGTTCTTCTCTTAAACTTCTCGAACCACCCACGGCTTCCCTTAAATGCTTCTTCTTCGGCCGTTGATGATCCTGGCGTCTTCTTAACGAGGTCGGCGAAAATCATTTTCGCCTTCTCACAAATGATGTTCTCGTTAATAGTGTCGCCTTGCAATTGCTTTTCGTTTATCCATATGAGGAGCAACCTTTCAACACCGTGGTGAATACGTAACCGTTGTGTAGATATTCTTGTCACTCCCTTTGAAGCGTCTCTCTCCTTAATGTTGTCCTTGTTCTTGAGGATAGTGCAAATCGGTGATGTAGACCGATTATATGTGCGTGCTAGATCAGCCACGCTCACACCTCGTTCTCGCTTTTCAATGATTTTACCTTTCATTTCTACGGTTATTTTTATTCTCTTATGGCTGTCTTTTTGCGGCTTTTTCTTCGGGGACATTTTTGCAAGGGTTATTAAACTTTGCACAGAAAGAATCACAAATAATATGTCTGAACACAAGTTTGGAAAAATGTGTGATCACAAGCGACACTAAGATGCTAGCGGAACTAGTGCTAAACACAGACTGATGTAGCAAGCGCACAATCCGGGACTTCCCCTCTCGTCACTCGTTATGCGAAACGTCGCTCGTTAAACGAGTCATTTTTTTACAATTTGTTTTCCTCGTTATACGAATTACTCGTTATGAGAGATGCTCGTTAAACGAGGTTCCACTGTACGTATTTTTCGAAACCCTGTTACCATTTGTAATTTCAAGAACTCTGATTAAGCCCCGCTGGCATTACTCCCTCTTGACAAGTTCGTGAGTCCGCCATTTTGTTAGTACCGATCATAGGAAATTGTAAACGCTTTTGTTGGGTTGGTCCTTGCTGCTATTAATGTCCATATAAATTTTCAAGATAATCAGTCATATAGTTCAATAGGTGAAATGAGGAAACACAGACAAATATACAGGCAGACGAGCACAAGAAAACACAAAGAACACGACCCTCTCTTACGTATGTCTGCTTTCACCGTAATTGAAATTGGCTGAAAAGGAAGAAATGAAAAAGAGATTGATAAGGTTCACTCCAATTGGAGTAATTAAATATTTTTCATATGTTTCATTTTTCGTAATTATTTGTTAGAATGATCAAGTTAAGGAGGATGAGGTGGGCAGGGCATGTAGCACGAATGAGGGAGACGAGAAATGCATATAGGATATTGGTGGGAAAGCCACAAGGAAAGAGAACACTGGGAAGACCAATGAGTAGGTGGGTGGACAATATTAAAATGGATCTTAGGGAGAGATAATGGGATGGTATGGATTGGATTTATCTGGTTCAGGATAGGGATCAGTAGAGGGCTGTTGTGAACACGGTAATGAACCTTCTGGTTCCATAAAATGCTGGGAAATTCTTGAGTAGCTACAAAATTGGCGGCTCCTCCAGAAGGGCTCAGCTCCATGAGTAAGTAAGTAAGTCATTTTCATTGGCCATTGACAACCATACATACATACATACATACATAGGCCCTTCTCACTGCATATAAAATATGTTTCCATATTTAGTATAATATATATATATATATACCATATCGGAAAAAGGTATTTCAATAAAGCACGTAAGGATTTATCTTAGAATAGTTAAATTTTATGTCACCAATTATTTTGATAGGAATTTTATGAGAAAATTAATAAAACTCAGTGTGAATCTCGTGTAAATTATTACACTGACGTTGATTAATATGATATTCTAAGGAAAAAATTTGACATTGATCTGTATTATCCATCATCATAAAATTTGTGTAGTAACTGTGGATCCAGACGAATACACAGGCATTGTCACCCTAGCGTTTGTCGTGTGAAAAGCCAATAATATTGTTCTTTATCTAAGCCCCGACCGAAGGCAATTTGTATGCACATCTTATGCAGCGTTCACTGCAACATACGATGACCTTCATTTTCTCAGGTTGCATTTATGTGATGTTCGCTGGGGTCTGAAAGTATGATACTCTGGATACAAATCCATGTTAAGGAGAATATACCAGCCATGTATGAGGCCAGCGATTTGTTCCAGGCAACGAAGTCCCTGAACACGCTGACCAAGAAATGCTTAAACCGCAGATTTCACTGTACAGGCGCCACCACTCTGTTGGTATAACCTCTTTAATTTATTTTCGGTAACACTTTCAAAGAGACCGCTTTTCTTGGCATGTAGTAATAGTGTTCCCCAACGTCGGACACGTGACTGCCCACCAAACTTGCCCTATGGTTGATCACCTCACGGCATACAAATCTTGCGAAAGAATGCATGAATGTACCTACGCGTATGTTTATATGTAAGGTTGAATACATATATGTACGTATGCCTTTTAGGTTTCAGTGATCTTATTAATTCACTCACTCATGGAGCTGAGCTTTTCTCGAGAAGCCACCAATTGTGCAGCTACTCAGAATTTCCAAACATTTTTTGAAACCCGAAGGTTTATTACCGTGGTCACGAGAACCTCGACTGGTCCCTATCCTGAGCCAGATAAACACAATCGATACCATCCAATCCTATCTCTCTAAGATCCATTTTACTCGTAATATTGAATGGACTAATTGATTTAATTTAAAAATATTGTTTTCCTTAAGACTACGACTGTTTAAGTATATAAAAATGTGTTGGAATTAATTGTCGCAAGAACAACCCTACTGGAGGGGAAAGTGAAAAACTGGAAATTATGATTAGAGAAACGTTGTGTCCTCCTTCCTAACGCATTTAATGTTTATAATATGTTGGTTTTGTATCGCTGCGTTTTATATTAGAAGCAAAAACACACATACAGTACATACTGCAGAGGTAATCCCTTTATATTCAACCATTGTTACATGTAGAAGAGATCCCGAAATATACACATTCCTGTTTCTTTAAACCAGGAACCGGAAATTGGCTTAGAGAGTGGAGGTACTTATGCCATCCTGCCTCGGCAGAGTTCTGAAGAACTCACGCAGCTACCGTCACTTCTTACAAACAAGGTGCTGGAACTAAGAGAAGGGCTGAACTACTTGTGCACTACCTCGGGTATGTGTTAGACATAACAATCAGCTGTCCACTGATAGCGGTGAACGTTTATTTATGACAAGCATGACAGATAAGAACGCAATTCACAAATAAGTAGTAATGAGAGAAAAAAATAGTCGGGTACTAGTTAAAATTTGTAGTTCACAGTTACGTGTACAATCCTTTAGTAACAAAGTCTCTGAAATCATTCCATATGAAAAATGCACGACGAGGAATTGTGTTTTAATGTGTTCTATTTCTTTTACTAGGAGTACCAGCCCCCGATCATCAAAAGAACAGATATTCGGTATGGGAAAAAGAAACAGATGAAATGGACGCCACTGCCACGTTCGTCTTCAAATGTAACAAGAGATTAGATTCGATTTCCGATACAGGCCAAAACGTGAGAAGCGATTCACCTACCACAGTTCGAGTAGACTCTGAGGGGAACACTTCCCCGGTGACGTGCATTACAATAACCCCTGCATTCTGGAAGAGAAGAGGCGGTGCTTCACATGATCAGGCCCAGGAAGACAGGAGCTGGAAGACTACTGACACTGAATCAACTGATAATACGATTGTAGCTAGCACGTCACGGGGGGAGGAAACCTCTCCTGCCAACAGAGACAGTTTCTGCTCTGCTGTTTCTTCAGCTTCTGCTGCATCTTCAGTGTGTGATTATGAGGATGATGCAGAAAGGGAAGGGGATAGTTACGTCAGTGAACCAGACATACAGGATGGCCACGTGGGAACAGAAATATTGGAAAGTGAAGAAACTGATAAGAAACTTGAAATAAACGATAAAAATACAAACAAAAATGATTACTATAAGAACAGTGTTAATGACGATAAAGGAGAAGATAAAAATGAGGGTACAAAGACTATCATAAAATGCGGTTCTGATAATGAGTCGATACACAAGAACGGAATTCACTGTGAACAAAATGTCAGTGAGGATCATCATGAAAACTTGCCTGAAGGGTTACTTCCCGGGTACTACGAAACCGAAGTGTATGCTGCTAAATGTGGTTCTAGCAGGCCTGGAAAACAGAGGAAGATATTAAAAACGAGGCGGGTGTCAGACACACATATTGGATATAAGCGAAACATTGATCCCAAAATCATTTCTGAGGAACAAACATTAAAATTTGGAAGCGATAGTATAATTTGTAATGGTGGGAATGGAAACAATACAACAAAAAATGCTTTGGCAGAGACGTGTCGGAACATCTCCGAGATTTCTCCCCATACCGATACAAAAAGCAGTGCAAGAAATGAAGAGGATGGGAAGGAACAAAGGGAATTAGGACCAGGGGTTACTAATATTCAAATCTCTGAAAGCCGCGGCACAGGATTTAGGCAACTTTGTTCTCTAGGAAGAGAAGACAGACTTTCCCCAGCTAAGGCGGGAACCTCTGGAATCAATTGGTGTGCACAGAATCCGACAGAATCTTGCTCTGTGTCAACCCCTGATAATGTTTTCGTAAAAACTACGCGAAAAATATTCTCTCCTGTACGACAAAACAGTGGAGGAACAGCGTCTTCTGTCATCAGTTATGTTGTGGGGGAAACATGTGGCATGGACGAAGCACAAGTCCTTCAGGAAGCCGAGCAGGCAGTACCATCTCCAGTCATCAGCATTCTCAGAAGAGAAGAGAGTGTAAATCATTCAAATGAAAACCCTTCAGCAGTCCAGAGAAGAGAAAATCTCGGCAACAACGGAAGACCGCCACCATCTTGGATGTTTACACGAAATAGGTCACAGTCGTCGTCTCCGGCTTTGACGAGGAGAGCAGCTTCAAGGGCTGTGGACAAGAGTTACAATGATACAATCAAAACTTCAGATCCAAATTCAATGTTAAAATCTCAGAATAAAGTATTATACGGAATATCTCAAACTGAAGTCAGATTATCCAGCGAGAACAAGTTTGAATCGGACTCAAACAAGGAACATGAAACCAAATTACAGCCTTGGAAGGAAAACGTCGCAAATAAAAATGTTGGAGTAGATGAAAATGTAAATTCGGTGAAGCAACAGAATTTAAAAAGAGATTCTGAGTCACAATGGGATTCTTTACTAGAAAGAAACAAAAATAACAAAGGGGATAATTCAACGTCGTCTTCCCGTGCAGTCACTCCTTTGTCATCTCTTCCCCTTCTACCACAATCCCCAAATCTCGGTAGACGCGATCTGTTTAAAGTGGCAACCAAGGAAACTGCGCCTAGTATTCGTATGATGATAGCGAAGTACAATCAGAAACTAACAGAACAACAAGATGGTGCTGGTGGCAGGTCTCCTGAGGTCAGTGGCAGCGGATCGGCGTCACCAGTAGCATGGCGGTCTCCTGTTGCGGAACGCCGCGTTCGGGCCCAGATGGAGAAATACCAAGAAGAAGTACAAAGAGTATTGCAGCACGGTGGTAAAAAGATAGGAGCGCATCTCGGAAGAAATAAAGTCCAGAAATCGGCCAGTGAAGGAATCATCAGGACATCGGAAACTTCGTCTGTTACGGAGCCCGAAAGGGGACCAAATAAGGGCAGTACGGACACTGTAGGTACTAAACCGTTGACAGTACTCTCGAACCCAAGAAGTATTCTGAAATGCCCCAGTGCGGGTTCTATAAAATCTATATCTACTCCAGTTCCGGTAAATGTGAATGCAGGGAGAGCTGTCGAGACTACGCCCTCCTCCGAAACAGATAAGTCTACAGCGAAGAAGCCACCGTCACCACGAGGGAATACTTCACCCAGTCCGTCCAGCCCGTCCTCACCAGAGATTGGACTGCACCACTACAGTCCACCTCCATCTCGCTTGCGCGCTTTGCGAATACAACGGGCAAAAGAAGAATTCCTCACCCGAGGACCAGGAGGTCGTAGTTGGACCAGTGATGGAGGAACATCTACTGACACGCCTAGTGCCTCCGTGTCACCAGAGCCGTTCTGGGGAGGAGACCCCACTGGTGGAACTCGGAAAGACATTTTGAGACCAGGAATTCGAATAAGAGACAATGATAACGGAAATTGCAGTCGGTTGAGTCAAGTGAGTGTGGGAAGTGAATCCAGCTGTGACGGCTCAGTTATTATTACTGGAGAGTCTGGAAAAGACAGTAGCACCGTCAGTGATGAAGGCGTGTTACTGGTTAAATCGGCGAGCGCAGGAATGATTAACGTTGACCCTAACACTTACAGGAAATTCTACGATGACAAGGAGTCTGTTGATGTACAACCGAGTGCTTCTGACAGTCAAGACGGCAAAGCAAAAGCCCAGGCCTTTAGTAGGTTTGGAATTTCAAATATTACCTCTCGTTTCAGGAAAGTAAAGATGAGGAGGAACAAGGACAAGGATGGGGGGAAGATGAACACCGTATCTATGTTGTGCCGACAAAGCCTTCTTGTGGACCTGCATTTGAGCAAGGAAGGGGCGACTTCTGGAGCAGCAGAGGTATCAGGACCGTCTACAAGCAAGAGCTGCCCCTCTTCTCCGGTGCTACGGCGACCTTCATCTATAGAGAAACCGGACCCAGGTGCTTGCAGCGCGCCAGCGAGTTGGATCCTGAACCCAGCTCGAAGAATATTCAAACCAAAATAAGAGCCCGAAAGAAATGCATGGAGATTCCATTAGGAAAATACACAAATATTAATTCTTTTATTTAAATTGTCTTACAGAAAGTACGTCATACCTGAATGATCTATTGTTGGAACAATTGAACCCAGTCGATATAACACCATGTATGTGAGATTATGAAGAATAACCATTATCAGATGCCATGGACGTTCCATGACGTTTTCAAAACACAGCAACTGAAAATAATTCGATGAAAGTATAGTTGACTTTAAAGGTTTTTTTTAATGAAGATATCAGTTTGTTTTCGACTTTTTTTTCCTAGTGTTCCTATATTTCATGTGAATTATCTGGTCTGATTCTTATTGCAATAAATTTTAATATATGTGTTACTTAGCCAACATAATCGAAGATAATTTTATGATTGTCCATTTTGGATCGATACAACTTCACAGACAGATCAACTGAGGTCGATAGATTGCATTTAATTTTTCTTCTAGAGAGATTATGTACCTCTGTTTACAGTGATGCATGTGTGTACATTTGCCAAGTTTATAAAGATTAATTACATTTAGTAGTAGAATATATTTTTTATCATATACTTAGTGAACGGCCGGAGACCCCCACCCCATTCCTGACGTGTAAGAAATTTCTCTGTTGTGGCTTTGTAATATTATTATTTTATACAATCAATATATTTCTAGTATTAAAACAAAATGTCATGAACAAATCATAGACACACATGGCTGGTGATATGCATGAGTGACCTTCTGACGAAGTTAAGCGTGTTTTGTCCCTTCATTCATATTCATATTATAGAACAGAATTCAATAACTCTTTACACTTGCAGTAAAAATGTTAATTGAATGAATGCTTAAATAGGAAGCGACTGTAGAATTATTAATTCGACACTATGCATGTACTCGTATGTATGTATGTATGTATGTATGTATATATGTATGTATGTGTGTATGTGTAAGGGGTGGGCCATAAAATCCGGCCCTCGCACCGCGACCTTCAATGATCTATTGTGCTTCCCCTTTGATTAACCCTTTATTAATCCTACACTTCGAATGAGATGCAGGACTCTATTTATGGGGGCGTCATAAAAGTCACTTAGTTCCATAAATAAGTGACCCAAGTGACGAAATATTAAATAAGCTATATCCTCACAGTCACATAAGATAATGTCGAGACTAGCTGCCGTGAGTGTGTTCATACGGCTAATACAGACGACGATGTATCTCTTTTAAACTTAATCCTGTAGCTTCAAACAAAAACAAAACGACCTTCCACATTGAACATTAAAGGTTGCATCAATTTTGGGGCCGTCTATTAGATAATTGTGATTGGCGAATTGCAAAATGTTATTGGAAAAGAATTGTCTTTCCTAAGGTACTTTACGGTAAGTCAGAGAAACTGAGGACAACGGTCAAGAAATTGATTTCAAATTGTCATTTCTGCTTGTGAATGATACACGATGCTTAATGATCAGAATACGAGATAATTAAAATATCCGAAAATGTGGGTGTCGAATTATGTGAGGAAATTTCGAGTACCTGACATGTGTGACGAATTAAATTAAAAAAAGAAAGAGGAGGTTCGAACTAGCATTTCACGGTTCTGGTGAACTGAAGGTGAATAAAGAATACTACCAAGGTATACGGTCGTGTAACACAATGACATTTGCGATTCAGTATTTTATTTCTTTAAAACTGTTAAATGCGATATCATGTGTATTACAATATTTTGGTTGGTAGAACAGCGGATACATTCACTTTCATGAACTGAGTTCTGTACGCCATTACTGATAATCTTCGTTGGCCTACAATGGGAGAATTTTCTATTTCTCACTGAACTGAAGAGGAACATATTATAAATGGCTTAGTTTAGTTATAAAACTATAGTAGAAACTAAATTAAATGTATCCCTCTAACAGGCCATGGAGGCCCATAGGGCTGTCAGATGTTGAGGTTGCCACATTTTCTAGATAATCGGTTCGTAGATGGCGGTAAGGTTGTCAGCCTTACGTGCCGGCCGCCCTTTAACCTCAAGAATATTCCTGTTACTCATGTCTGTCAGAGGCTCAGTCGACCCCAGGGCCATAGTGCAGATGGAAGGATTAGGTCAATTGAAAAATTCCACCTCATCGGGTTTCAATCCCGCCACCTTCCGGCTTGTAGCATAGTATGTCAACCACCTACGCTACCGTGTGCACCGAATTATAAAACTATAAAATGTTAAAATGTTTTTTATTCATCTTTTACTTCCATAGATTGGTTCTTACTGGCGTTAGAAAGTACTTAATTTTACTTTACAGGACAAATGTTAATTCTGTTACAAAACCTCAAGCATTCTCCGAATATTTTCGCTAATTACTCGAAAATCAGCTCATCTTATCCATCTGGCTGCATTCCAATGGCAGTGACGAAGTTACGAAATTCGATTTCGCTTAAGCTCGGTATTAGAGATATTCATTATATTTTGGTACGTTGTTTTGATTCTGGTTAATTTCGGTTCGCTTTACGGGCCGTTCTACTTACGCAAAGAACTGAACATTCATGTATATATAAAATATATTATATACCTATGTACAGGATTTTCAACTTATGACAGTCCGATCACGTCCGAAAAGCAAGCTGGCCAATACTAACGCGGGAACAGTTTCTACGCCATTACGGTGATAAGGCAACTGCATGCCCTCGGTACCTGATATTTCCCCCATCTACCAGAGGCATTGGAAACTACTTGGGCGGGAACTTGTTGCCTAATTATGCTCAGAGGTCTCCTAGAGACATGAGGATCTTTTACGTGCCGTAAATCTACGACACGGGACCCACGGCTTAAAGTCCCTCCCGGAGGACTTGTTCCCTGAATTTTTCCGCCATTAAAAATTCCACGACCTCCGCCGGGTTTGAACCCACGTACCTCGAGTCATGAGGTTGGAATGTTACCCCTAGACTACAGAGGCCGCTACAACTGCATAGTAGGAAAACTCTGTGACTTTCCTTGACGGCCAATGCCGAGATAGACTCCGAAACCTTGACGTTTCCTTCTACAGCGACAAAAAAGCGGACCCAACTGACGTAGCGGTAATGTTATAGACTTATATTTGGGAGGTCCACAGTTCGAATCTCAGTCGGGACACCGGCTATCCTGACTGAAATTTCTTGCAGTATTGCTCCAGTAAAAGCGCTAGGTGACCGAGGGATCGAAGTTCGAGTCCTAAAAGCGTCAAGAATTTTCTTTTCTCTACGTCGTCCAGACCGGCTTTAAGGCCCACCCAGCCTCCTATTCAATTGGCACCGGGGCCCTTTCTCCGGGAGTAAAGCGGCCGGGGCGTGAAGCTGACAATTCATCTCCAACTAGTGTCGAGGTAAAGAAAATGTAGATCTATACATCCCTACCCATACGCCTTCATGGCATAGTGGTTACTTAGTTAAGAACAGGGAAAATTTTGACTTGTCCTCAAAAATTTCATTACGGAAACTACCAACAGGTCTGTCTATCTATCTATCTTTACCTCATGGGAAAGATAGCCCGGCACCCATTAGATAGGAGGTTAGGTGGGTCCTAGAGCAGGTCTGGAGGACGTGGAGAAGTAAAAGTTCTTACCCTCACCGGGACTTCAAGTCTGAACTCTTGGTCGTCCAGCCCGTAGCCAGTCGCCATACTGAATAAGCTAGCCCGGCTCCTTTTTTGAGGATGTAAGCAAAACCAACTTCTTTGTTGTTATTTTCTTTTTGTTCTTTTTCCTTTCGTTTCCTTCTTTTTTCTTCTCAAGATCTTCAAGTTTTCGTACGTTTCTCACTTAACTCTACTGTGGTTCATTACGGTTCCCTTCTTCTAAATTGTTCAATTTGAAATAAACTTTCGTCTAACCACAACGATTCTGTGCTTCCTTTTCTCAACCTTTCAGTAGGTGTCGACTGAATCTGTCAATTCGGTCATATATTTTTACTTTTTCTACATGTCCACACCACCGCAACATTTCCTGTATAAACTTTTCACTTTTTAGCGCAGATTTCTTGGTACTGATAACGTGCTAAAAGGTTAGCAGTAATGGGAGGAAGACATTAGTTAAAGTAAGTGGCAACTAAGTTTCGGGGGAGATAGAACAGTCGCAGTCGGGGGCGAAATGAGATGATCGATAAAATAATCGAGAGTAAATAGTGCCTATTTACATGTATCAGACATTTGACTGACATTGAGATATATCCTATTATTTCTCTCAGGTGTTTTGAAGTAACAAATCCTTTCATAAAAGCTGCAAATCATTATTGTCCATATTTTCAATTAAAATTAAATTTTAGATTATAGATAGCATACACTTAGCCCCAGAGCATCTAATTCATGTGTGAACGACTTCTTGGCACGTCCAAATCTTTTCTCACCCATTCCGGCACACAGTTTACTGAAACTTAGAATGGAGGCCCTGGATCGAGAGAAAGATATTTCCTACCTGCTTATTAGTCTGCCTTCTACTTGACACTAATGATGACGTCATAGCTCTATCTTGACAGATGTCTTGCTGAAGGCTCAAGTGTAGGAGGGCCAAGACATCTTTGATCTAGCCGCTGGGGCTGCTACGGGACCTGTCAAAGAGAACACCTGAGCGTTTGCTTATATGTATATATGTACGTCAGGCATGGATAATAGTAATATATAGGTGGAAAGAAATTTATTGAGCTATATTAAGGTGCTTTACTAGCCGGGATAGCGTAGTCGGTATAGCAACTGGCTACGGTCTGGACGACAGAGGGATCAGAGTTCGGGTCCAGGTAGAGGCAAGAATTCTCTCATCTCCACGTCGTCCAGACCGGCTCTGGGGTCCAACCAACCGCCTATCAAATGAGTACCATGGGCTGTGCCCCCTAGGATAAAGCGGCCGGGGTATGTAGCTGACCACTCATCACCAACTTGTGCCGAGGTCATGAAAATGTGGATCTATAATTCCACACCCCCATACATCTTTATGACACAGTGCTTAACTATTTAAGCACAGAGTCAACTTTACCTTTTTTATGTTGAGGTGCTTCATATACTGTCTGTTACAGTACACGTACATCTGAATATTTTGGACTTGCTTTGTCTTCGGCTCATAATGTTTTACTTTAAAATTAATTTGAAGAGATTTATTTAGATAAGTTCACAAAATAAAAGCAGTTGAAGCCTATTACATTTTATCAGTTTGTGTGCGTGTCTGTACTCACAAGCAACTTGTCTGTGATTGTACGAATTTTGGCCCAAGTTTGGTACCAGGGATGTGTACTGAAAATATATCTAGAATATCCATTGTGAACCAATCATATTTGTCAATTAGACTACTACCAACAGAATGAGACAATTATATGATTACTTCACCATATCCTGAAACATTTGTCTGATTCTTATTAAATGCATTTAATTTTTATGCAGGGCCACATCTAAGGGGAAGCGCCAGGGCGATAGGCCCGACCCTCTCCACAAAACAGAACTAGAATCCGCGGATTACACTAAGTCATTTTCTTCTCTAAAATTACAAAACGTTTCTTCGCATATTTAATTGTATAAGAAATAGGAATATAAAAATAGGTAAAGGTAAAGATATCCTTGTAACAGGCCATAAAGCCCCATAGCGTTGTGAGACGTCGAGGCTCTCACATCTTCTTGACAGTAGGCTCACAGAGGGCGGTAAAATTTGTCAGCCTTACGCGCCCACCGCCTTTTACCCCCAGGAAAATTCCTGGTACTAATTTCTGTTATAAGCTGAGTCGACCACAGGGCCGTAGTGCGGCTGGAAGAATTAGGTAAATTGAAAAAAGATGTACCTCATCGGGACTTGATCCCGCGACCTTCCGGTTTGTAGCATAGTGCTTCAACCAAATACCCCACCGCGTGCCCCTCTGAAAAATAGTTATAACCTGAATTTGTTTTTTCTGATAGTAGCCTCTATTTAGGTTTCGCAGGCCCCACGACTGTAAATCAGGCCCTGTTTATTTGTCAGATACTGGGTTTGAATTGATTACATCGGCGAATGCAAAGAGTGCTGTCTTAGTATGTGACAGTTTAGTCCGGTTCTTTACCGACGTTCCTCAAAATGTCGGCGAAATTCTACTGAGCAACATGGCGCTACATCCCAAAAGACAGCACTCCTCTTAATTGACACATTTCCCAAAATGTTATATTTTAAACCACATCGGTCAAGCTATGTCACGTAAATATATTTATGTCGTTTATAAAACTGTACATTTTTCTTTAAAAATATGTGCATTAATAAAATTATTGTGTGTAGAAACTTTATATAAAATCAATTTCAGGTTATAATAACAACTTTCTCAAAAATGTTTGTTTATGAATAATTTTTTTTGTTCTTTATTTTTCTCTGGTGGAATTCTTGTCAATCACGACATCTCAAAATGTTTTTCTATTCGAAAACCTATTTCAGCAGCGTACGATTTTCAGCGTCTTCTAAGGAAGGTAATTATACTTTTATTAATCTAATTTAAGCACAGGATTTAGCACTTGGCAGGGTTTACAGATTGGAATTCCAGAAAGTATTTTTAGTTCCAGTCGGCATTTCCTTCCCTCGTTATTTACGGCAGGTGTAAATATAGACGGCTTGCGGTCTCTGTCGGCGAAAATAGCACTTCTTTAAAAAAGCTGACTATGAGAGATAGTTGCTCATATTCCCGGTAGGTGGCAGAGCTTATCCTGATCGTGTGTTGCACTTCTTCCTTCGTTGGAGAATTGGTGTTCTATCTCTTCATTTCATCTTTAATGCTTATTTTTAGCGGCCCATAGAATTGTTTAAAAAAATTATTTGTATTCTACTATTTATCGATTCTTTTTTTTTGATATTGTAAAAAGGTATACAGTTTATAACATTGCCCAATAAAAAGTACAGTAAAATCAGACCTTCCCTAACTGGTACTCTGTGACTGACAGTTTTCTCCACTCACGGAATAAAATAGAGCTAGTCTAACAATTGGAAATGGACCTCACAACGCCTTGTAGCTTCCGTACAAAAGAAATCGTTTCATAAACGGACGTCAAAATCTCATTTCATCTCGTCCAATTTTCGATTCATCTAGAAGAAACACAGATAACTCCCAACAACACGACCTAAATTCCTATGATCTGGCCAGTGTGGACAGAATAGATTTACAGTGTGAATATCTGTCCGGTTAGAACAGCATTACTGTTTCTTTTTCATGAGGTGCCCGGTTCATATCGCGGCAGGTTATGGTATCGTAGCTGAGATTTTGCGTGATTTCTCTTGGTTCATCCAAGCATCTGGCGATGCATTAGATCACTGTGCAGTCGTTGAGAGGGACTCCGCACTTTATTGTCCCGGGGATCTCATATCTAAATCCTCCACTGTTTATGTGATCATAAGAATTCATTTTATTTCATTCAAACTAAAATCTGTACTTATATTTGTGCTTATTTAGAAGCACAAAGGTCAATTATAAAGTAAACACGAGCAAAGAGAGAAACAAAAAGTATACACACACAGTCAAACAAAAGAGAACACAAGAAAAATATTACCATTTATACAATAATTCAACTAATTTAACCACACAAACACTAAAGCGGAGAGAAAATATACATATTCATTAAAATTAAATTAATATTTTAATAATAAGGAAATACCATTATAAAATATGATTAAAAGAAACAGTTTTGTTCCAAATATTACATGTCAGAGTCCCTGCAAGCAGCATTAGCAGCTGAAGCGCGTCTGGCAGGATAACAATTGCTACTAGAAAGAAAGACACTGAACACAGAGAAATCACTAAATAGGAACTCGGTTTCTAAAACATAATAATAATAATAATAATAATAATAATAATAATAATAATAATAATGCCTGGTAAAATACTGGGCTAATTTCGTTACTGTTCTAAAAATTTTGTCCTGATATATATATATATATATATGTACATGGAAGAAGTACTTGTAGCTTTTGTTACTAATATCTTTTATGGAATATGAAAAAACAACAACATGCTGTTGATACATATTGTGTTTTTACTGAATTATTATAAATACTAGCTACTAGTAGGGTGACATTTTATGAACAAAGTTACAAACTTTTTTTTTCACGAAAATTGCCATTTTGTTCTCCTGTGTTACGATGCATGGGATAATGTAACATCCTGGGAAAGTGACGCAGATAGAGTTCAGAAATTGGCAACACAGTCAACTCTAAAATGGTTGAGCGTTGATCGTGGGGTGAAAGAGAGACATACTGTAGCAAATTGAAACCTATGGGACAAAAACAAAAACAAACAAATATTACAAAATTGTGATCCTCGGAAAAGTAAAGTTAATCGTGTCAGATATGACAGCCTTTACTACTTCACACACGAATCAGTCAGATCATAGAAACTGACAAAATTGTTTGTTGGCGGAAGACAAACGGTAGCCTTGAAGTAATATTTAGTGATGACAAATGTGCAGATTCGTAGCATTGGCACTATAAGACTGATGCGTCACTTGTTCAATTAGTGGCCACTTCTTCTCATAATAGAGCCCACTTCTGAGTAGTGTCAGGGGGAGTCACCACCCATAAAGTTCCCTATTCAAGGATCCTGTTCTGATGTTTCCTATTGAAGCGTCAGTCAGTTTCCCGCCTTGCCTGCGCATTGATATGTTTTGACAGCTGTGTTAACAAACTAAACAATAACGGCAACACCAATTAGTTGTCCTGGCCCCACGACTGGTCAAGCCCCTCACATTGTACTTCTACAAGAATAACTTCACCAGGAGAAAACTCCCGTAATCAAAATAATGATCTAAAAATCAACTTATAACTTAAGGAGCTATTGAGCAGCAAAACTGAGATTGAACGTTGTTTGTTGTGGCCAAACGAATACCACGCAACACACTTTAAGCCTTTCAGATTTCCATTAACTTATACCACATATACTGGGAAAATGAATACAAAGAAATTTGAAAGAAATATGATGAAATCCCTCTCCTTTGCTGGTTATCAGTTTCTAATTTTCGAGGCAGTGACGTAACTACGGCTTACATTAAATTTCATTTGGAATTTCTAAGAATATAATTAATATATAAAATTACCGTATTTACGCATGTATATGCCGCACATTTTTTGCCAAAAATTCAAGAGGAAAACTGGGGTGCGGCTTATATTCGAAATATTCGAAATCACATTTTATTTAAAAAAAATTATATTCATAATTAGTAATGCAGGGTGTAATACTCCTGAAATAATATTCCAAGAAAATTATTTTTTCTATAATTTCTGTCTGAAAATTGTGCTGCGGCCTATACACGCACGCGGCCTATACATGCGTAAATACGGTAATTAAAGTTGAAGTTAGGCTTCCCAGTGAAAACTGCTGTTACATAAAGAAACATATTGTGAAGTATAGACTCTTATTAGGCAACAACTCTATAAACATAAGTCCGCGCAATCGTACGTGTGCAACACTAGGACGTCCATTGCTAGGCAACGTATCAGAAAAAGGCATCAACAATAGAGAGGCTGTGTTTTCTGCGTGGTCCGTGCCTAGGGGTTATAAAGGTACGAAGAAGGCCCTTTGAGAGAGTTGTCGGGAAATGGGTCGAGTTCTGGAGATGGCAGTCGAAGATGACTGAGAAGAAATTGCAAGAAATGCATCAGACTGTGAACAGAAGACATTATATGTGATTTGAAGTGACAGTGAGACTGTTATAAATCCGTTTTCAAGATACGGGTAGTGAAGGTTGAGAACTCTAGTGCGTGTACAACGGTGAACCGTAAAGTGTGTAGATCAGAGATAGCGCTGTAAATGCATGTAGTCTATAAATAATAAATGCAATGAGCCAATCCAAAACCCGTCTCATAAGTCACGTAAAACCCCCAAATCGTGACAGTATACCAAGTTACAGACTGACAGAATGAGCAAACCAGTTTAATTACTTGGGTGTGATTACACTGAGCATCTGATCCCAGAAGAAACGCCATTGCGGTGCTGCGGCAGGTGACTACGTCCCGAGGCAGGAAGGAAATACATTTATTTCATGTCACGGTAGCGTAGTTGGTTGAGGCACTATGCTACAAACCGGAAGGTCGCAAGATCGAATCCCGATGAGGTCATTGGATTTTTTTTCAATTGACTTAATCCTTCGAGCCGCACTAAGGCCCTGGGTTCGACTCAGCCTCTAACAGAAATGAGTACCAGGAATATTCTCGGAATGTTCTTGGGGATAAAGAGCGGCAGGCGCTTAGGGCTGACAACCTTACCTCCATCTATGAGCCGATTGTCTAGAAACTGTGGGAATCTCGACGTCTCACAACCCTATCGATCTCCACGGCCTGTTACAGGGATAGCTTTACTTACTTACTTAGATTACAAAAATGGTGTAAGGCCTGCTTCGTTCCCCGTAGGAACTGTTATCATCCAAACAGAACAGAAACCCTTGAAGTAAGGTGAACAATTTCGGAAGTCAGTGTCAGGAATTTGTTGAAGAAAGAAAGGAGGTGCTCTAATTTCCAACCGGACGATGCATCAGCGTAAGCTACTAAATTATGATGAAGGCTTGAAGAGGCCAGAACAACGTCAACTCTACGAAGTAAATTCCTTCTTGAGGATCTCATTGTCGTTCAGCCAGTCAATCTCCTCTCTTCCCACATTTATGGAACCAGAATATTCATTACCGATCCCACGAAAGCACGAAATTGGTTCGTACCCTGAATTCCAGTCCACATACTTATGTCTAGTTTTCCTGTGTCCGGCAGTTTCTCTGTTGTGGTGTATAGCGGAAACGTGTCTGTTAGATGTTCCCTAGCAACTGCCGTCGCTTCTGGCTCAAAAGTTCCGGTCTTTCAGCTACCTTGTCTCAGTATGTATGTATTCATGGATGGATGGATGGATGGATGGATGAGCTCTTTGCTAGCTCCTGAATTTTTGGAAGGGCTTCTTATTAGGTTCTTGTTCTTTTACTTCAAATTGAAGCAGATCCAGATACAGGCTGAGAAGTGGATTCACAAACCCTTGGATATAGAAAGTGTCACATATCAGAATAAATGTTCCATGAAGATAGGTGGTTCTGCTTGCCACCTGCTTTCATGCTGGTTTCTTGCTCTGCTTATTCTTCACTCTGAAGAAGGAGGAGATATGTTTCTCCGAAACGTTGGTTAAATTTCGACAGACTAGAAGACGTTATATTCCAGAAGAAAGTACACTTCAATATGAATTTCATTTTGCCTTGCCACTTACTTTGAAAATATTTGAAACATTGACAGAAATCCCCAAAGCTAAGTTAAACGCAAATTGCTCCATCAGCGACTGTGAAATTACTCAATCTTTTATATAGGTATGAATGTTTTGGAGACGTAGCCTCATTCTCTTCAAAGTGGCTATCATACAAAGTTTCTACTGCCCACCCAGCCACTCAACTATAGACCACAGGGAAAGGAATAAAGATATTTGAAACTTAACAGTAAAGGTTAGCTTTATGGTAGGGCTAATTTGCAATCGTAATGGAGGCACCAGGGCCTGAGGTGAGGACTAGTCGCTTCAGTAACTGTTTCAGCAGAGCAGGTATATATGTCTTCCCTTATGTCTGCCGGGTGATGATTGTCAGTTCCCAAACACGTGACTCAAAACTGCTCTCAGAGTGTCCGAACTCGAACTACTGAACGTAGTGGTAGAATCAGTAAAGTACAACGTAGAACACCCCTGTATTTAATTAAGTAAACACCACGCTAGCTCCATCATTCTTGACTGTGGAACCAGAGGGAAGAGAATGGTCAGCTTCACTTCCCCTTCCTTATACTTCTGGAAAAAAACCTCACGCTGCCCGCGGGATAGGAGGTTGGGTGGACCCAAGAGTCGGTCTGGATGCTGCGGAGTAGGGAAAAAATCCCTAGCCACTGCCAGGAATCGAACCCCGGCCGTCGAGCCCGTAGCCCATCGCTATACCGTTAGAATTGGTTTCGAATGTAATATGTAATAAACTCTGTCCAAAAACAATGTCAAAACATTATAAATGAAAATAATTGTGCTAACTTTAATGTTAAAATCAAATTGAGATTTGTAAATCTGCAATTTAATTAGCTGCTAAGAGCATTTGAAAACATTATTTGAAAAATTAAAATAAAATCCAAAGTCTTAAAATGTGGTTTACATGAAAATCGATCTTCGTACGAGAGAACTGCGAAACTTAGTATAAACAAGATTAAGTGATAAACACACCAATAGGATAATAATAAAGAAGAAGGTTTCTTTTATGCCTGGTGTCCGCTGCGTCTGTCTTGATGAAAACTAATTCGGCAAAGATTACGTGATATAACAATAACAGGAACTGAGACAATGTTTTCTACTGTGCATATGTGCAACAATTCTGTAGGATGAATTTCGGATCTTTATCAGGTGTTTTCTTGCCACTATAGCCCCAGTGGGTCTAGGCCTATCTCCATGAACTTCTCCGTTCACTTCGGTTTTTCTAGAACTTACACATTCGGTAGGACTCCTTGGACGGGTGATCAGCTCCTCGCAAGGCCTTTACCTATACACAAACACAGAAAAACGCACACACACAAACTAAACATCCATGCTCTGAGTAGGATTCGAACCCACGATCCCTGTTTCCAAGCGAGCGAAAACAGTACATGCCTTTATCAGGTTTAGTGAAGCTATTTTCCTTTAAGGTTGCCAATTACTGAAGTATATCCAAAAATATTTTGAAGTCATTTAGAAACGTTGATCTAAAATAAAACTGAACAATGTCAAACATGAAAGAAAAAGTGTTGTTGGTGGTAGTGGCGGTGGCGGCGGCGGCAGCAGCAGCAGCAGTAGTAATAGTAGTAGTAGCGAAGGCAGCAGCAGTAGTAGTAATAGAAAAAGAAGAAACGCTAGTAAGAGAAGCATCATCAGATATTAGTAGAAGAACCTATCCCTGTAACAGGCCGTGGAGGCCTATAGGGTTGTGAGACGTCGAAGTTCCCACATTTTCTATACAATCAGCTCACAGATGGCGGTAAGTTTGCCAGCCTTATGCGCCGGTCTCCCTTTACTACCCAGGAAGATTCCTGGTACTTATTTCTGTAAGAGGCTGTGTCGACCGTAGGCCCATAGTGCGGCTGGAAGGACAACGTAAATTTAAAAATCCAATGACCCCATTGGGAATAGAACCCGCTACCTGCCGGCTTATAGTATAGTGCCTCTACCAACTGCGCTACCGCTTACGTGTATTTACTGGCGGTGTGTTCATCCGTTCATCCAACCCAGAATAATAGAGTTGGCAGTATTTTTACGTAATCAGATAATGAATTTGAAAGTGTTCTTAGATAAATATTCATACATGCACATTTCAAATGTAACAGAAGAATGTGCTAAATTATTTCATAAAATTAGTATAAAACAATGTAATTTTAGAATATATATTTTGTGAATTTATATCTTTGTTCATAAAAACATTGATGATATGAAGTACCAAACTAGAGACCGCCTTAGAGAACCATTTGTTGTAACGTACGATATGGACCGTGCATTCAATTTCGCCACGTTTACATGGTATAAACATAACTGTTTATAGTTTTAAGCTGAGAAAATTTGTCTATATATGGCGATTTGTAGGTTCTTGATATCAAATATAAATCACCAGACGATTTGGTGAAGGTTAAAATCAAACAATTTATTATTAATCATCATATAGACAAAGTGCATTTTGTGATGAAGTTAGCAAAATTTACCGGCTGTATAATGGTGATCACTGAACAAAACGAGGGTCTGTGTTTGTCTAACAACTCATTACCGTTATATACACAAGTTTATTGTTACGTTCATCTTTCAATCGCGTGGCAGACGGCTCCCCTTGCTTCCAGCTGGTTATTAACAATGTCCCCAGTCATAAATCCCAGTGGTACAAATTTCATCCTACTGTTACAGAAAGTTTACACAAATATCAATTGGCAAACGGTTTTTATTATCTGAAAATGGGCATGAACCTTGTGCAGCTATTGTTCTATATGAATTATACTGGTGATGACATTGTCAGTTTCAATAGATGCATGAACAGGTACAGTCATATTCAACTGAAACCTAAAAGAATGTGTAGACGACATAAAAGATGTTAGGGCCGAGTCGGTTAAAAATGTATTGTTACATATCTGGAAAAGCAGCAGGTAAAAATCTGGGGGTCTTTGTTGAATTTGTAAAGCTAGTAACATTACTATTGCTATTGATTTAATAATTTTTAAATTCTTGTATTTATTAATTTTTCAACACACATTCACATTAATAGCGGATCTAAATTTAAAAACTCAAGGACAGATTTTCAGAAAATTTTCTGGCTAGCTGAATAGCCATCAGTTGCCGGAAACAGATGCTGAAATATTTTCTAGAGTAACAGGCAGATAGAAGGAACTTGTAAATTGTAGTGGGAATTTTATAAAACAAATAATTCTACATATAAAAGAACAGAATTTGTAAGCGTGAGATTTATCTTTGTTATTACGCGATTTCAGGTTACCACAGCAATGAACTGAAGAGGACTAATATGCTTCGTGAGCGTAAGTATGTCGTAGATCATGACCAAACGAGCAACCTATGTTTCAGTGTGTGTCTGTTCTATTAATTCGATAATTAATTCTATTAATTCGGTGTGGCTATGTGAAATGTAGCATATTGACAATTTTTGTGTGTTATTCGTGGGCGGTGGCTTTAAACGTTGCCTTCAACGCGTTGTTCGATAACATGTAGGACTGCAAAAGAATAGGGGAGAAAGTAGGGGGAACTATTATTATGAAAGCTTACGTTATAAGGGAACATATTTGCAGGTGAATTCCCAGCGGATATTACATAAATTACATTAAAATAACTTGGCATATTATGTTCCCAAAATAAGATTTTCAGAACACTGTTTTATCGTAACAGTCTCAGAAAACGTTCCCAAGGAATAATAATATGACTTATCAATAATTACAATCGAAGCCCCATACAGATAGCGCCGTTAAACAAACAACTTAACAAAACTTCATGGAGCAGAATACGTACTAAGAAGTCAGTAGTCGCTCATCTGATCAGGGAATCCGAAGGATCATTACCGTATTTTCAAGAGTCCGTAACTTTGTTTATCCCGAACCCAATGAATTCAGCAGTCAACCTCATATTTTATTCCTTTAAATATTCATTTTTATATTTATTTATCGATCTCCGCCCAAGTAATAAAAGTGCCCGTCCTTCACATGTTCTGAATAGATCTGTGTGTTGATTCTATTGCTCAAATTATCGAAGGAAATCTTATTAGAAATAAAGATTGAAAAACAGAAACAAACTCCGTGGTCTTAAGTCCACAAGCGAACTATACCGACCGAATGACCGTCGCTTGTCGTCTAAGTTAGTGCCAACTTTTGCTCATAGAGGGTGTCACGTGGTCAGAGCAACGCTTCCCCATTGCCGTTAATTTCGATTTTCTAGACCGGAGCCTCTAATTCCTTGAAATAGCTCCTCATTTATTATCACGGGGCTGAGTGGACCCCGTTCCTGACCCACTACTTCTGAGAAAATCTTATAGCAACGGAAATCGTACCCGTGACCTCTGGATCTGTATCCAGGAACTCTGACCACTAGACCACAGAAAATTTTCGAGCAATAATTCCTCTGTGAAGAAAAATTAAACTCAATATGAAACTGACGAGACAAGGACAAGCCGTCTGACGAACCAAGCACACAACCACATAAGTGCACTTGAATGGTAGCACTTCGCATCGAATATTGTTTGAGGCTTTCACAAAAGAGTTGTTATATATTAATAATCTGGTATTACGCGACGGTGCGTCTGGATGTGTTCACGGACAACCCCCTTGGTAACTGAAACGTGGCTGAGGGATAAATCACTTCATGCGAAACAATAACAATGAACGCTGGTCGTACAGCGTCAGAGTTGGCCATGAAGTCGGCGGGAAAAAAATTAAAAATACCCAAAAAGAAAAACTGTTGCTTTCTATATGAAACTAAGAGGAACACACATAGTTTATAAAATAAATGTTCCAGAAAAAGTAACAGAATATTAGTAAAACAGCTATAAACAATACCTGTTGTAATAGTTCAGTTACAATATTATATTTAAGCATCCTGTTGCACTCTACACGATAAATGACATAAACTCCGTCCCAAGTGCAAACAATATATTATATGTCCTTGATCTTGCTCTCCTCTACACTACATGTTTCGGCCTCAAACGGCCATCATCAGGTGTATACACTCACGTAGCTGTTACACTGCCCTTAGTTTAAAATTTAACATTTAAAAACACATTTTTCCTTTGAAGAAAGTTGTCTTCTGGGTTTAGGCACCGTGTATTCTTCGTTTTGGCCGACGTTTCGGAGGAACGTAGCGCCTCCATCTTCAGAGCAGTTGAATAGCTGCGGAGAGCAGTAGCTGTGGTGATAGGATGTGGAAGGTGCTGCTTANACGTTAATTTTTATTTTCATTTAGTAGCACTATAAAATCTTTAGTTCTAATTTTAAAATCCTTCAAAATTTTTCTCTAAATTTTAAAATTTAAAATTTAAAATTGTTAGGGTTACTCGCCCTATGTCTAAAGTGCTGCAGCGGCTAGTTCTTGTTTCCACGCTGTACAGGTGTTATTCTGCGTAGTCTTCCTTTGTGCGTGCCGTTGCTATTCTTTACTACGAGTGCTCAGTTACAATTAATTACTCCCTAAGATCAATTTAATATATAAATATATAAGCTTAAGTTTGGGAAATTTGTAGAGTGACAGGATGATTAGTGATTATTGAATTGAAAAAACTGTAAAATGAAGCAATCGTGACGTAATTTGAAGGCATGGAAGTTCCAAGTAAAATCGTGAAATATACCTTAATTGGAATATCCTGTCTCTGATCCCAAGATTTGAAATCTGAACCTCCAAAATACGAAGCAGAATATCAGAATTTGTACTCATTTGTCCGCAACTATCAGTGTTTGTCGAGAATCGGATAGGTCTTCATATGGGTTACCAATTCGTGTAGTTTCCATTGGATCACAGATAACTCTTTACAGAAGGTCAAACTCCGCCCAGAGCAAGAAAGATAAGCTGACCCCATTACGAATACCTGTAATTTGGCACAGACGCCTGGTTATTTCTATTGTGCCATCTTGTAGAGTTACCCATCCTTCTATAATTGCATTTTGTTCGTACGATTTCCTTCTGCATTGGTATTACTCTGCAGCTTCTGTACCATTAATGCATCAAATTTCTGTCACTGACTCCTGTAACAATTGATATTGCTTCTCTGTTATCAGCAGACATGCCACTTTCACATCTGGCTCTGTTTCTAAAGCAACGTAACTGAGTCTGTGACACTAATGATCAGCTATCATCATCTGTGATGATAGTCCGTGTAATTGAGGAAACATCATATGAAGCCGCTATGTATTTAGAGAACACCTAAACATATAAAACATTGTTCTTCTCCTGTATTCCTGCACTACATCGCATGTAACTCATCTGTTTCAAAGCCATAGAAAAGAATTCACTGCTCGTAAAGGACTATATATTACGTAGGGACCTTTATTTTGGAAGGATTTGCCATATTGAATACAGGCAGTCCCTACTATTTCCAATAGTTACGATCCTGGACATGACTCGTAAAAGATAAATATTATAATGCGAATCGCTATTTCCCACTGGCGCAATTTTATATTTGAGGGTTACTTTCTCGAATGACAAAAAAAAAATGGAAAAATTTATAAATCAATTCATACTGCCTTACATGAAAGATACAAGAATTATAAACATGCTAGATCGTGCTATCACAATTAGAGGATACCATATTATTTTATAAAAAATATCCTTAGCGTTCTTTTTAAGAGAAATATATCATTTAAAAGAACAATGGCAAAACAATTCTTTCTTGTCTTCATCTCTTGGAGAAATTATTGGGTAATAATGCATTTGTTTGCTTCACTTCGGCTTCACACGTGTTCGTTCTTGTTCGGAAGGGATTTCGAAATAAGAGATCTCGCGTTTAAATGGCCAGTCAAGCTAAGGGCATGTTCTTCATCATAAAAATTCACGTGGGTAAAAATTCATGATACGAAATTTCGCAAAGTGAAAACTACCTCTGCATCTTTTTCCTTGGCTTTCATGTACGGCAGCATATGTAGAACTGTATTGTGTAGAGGGCTAAATACGTTTGCAGATGTAACATTGCACAGATATGCAACCACCTCCGTTGACAAAGGTATTAGATTTCCTATTCTCTTCCATTTAGCTTAATAGATCGTATAGAAAGGTGTTAAACTTAGTCTCCGATATTAAGGAAAAACATAAGCCGAGGGTATTTACAGTGCTGAGGAGAATTTTCGGACCGAAGAGAGAAGAAATAACAGAAGGCTAAAAAAATTGCACAATGAGGAACTTAACAATGTGTACGTTACGTCAAATATAATGCTCAAATAAAGCAGGATGGGAGTGACATGTAGCAAAAATGAGGAGCAGAGGAGCGCATGTAGAATTTCGATGGGACAGCCACAGGAAAGAAGATTACTAGTTAGAACTAGAGGTAAGTGGGAGGATACTATTAAAATGGATCGTAGATAAAGAAGATGGTTTGTATACACTTGACTGTTCTGGCTCCAGTTAGGGTCCAGTAGAGATCTCTTGTGTACACAGTAATGAATTTTAGGGGTCCATAAAATACTGGGAAATATTTGTGTATTTATATTTAGCGGCTTCTCAAGAAAGACTCAGCTCCATGGAGTCAATTAGTTAGTTAGATCATACAGACAAATATAGGCATATGTAAAAGTATACTTTGCCACGTATAATTGTTGTAATAGAGATTTGAAAGAAATGTTTTTCATTTAAGCATATTTAAGGGAATATAAAACCTCATAGACAGATATGGAATTTCAATAGTTACATAGTTCTGATTCTTCTGCAGGCACTGTACATGCGTGTGTGCAGGCACAACACTGATATTTCGGGTGAGCGAATCATGTGGCTACCCCCGAAAATTAGAATTATTTAATAGGAAATTCTGTTTCCTATGTCTTTTAATCTCTCGTCATCCAGAGGCCTGTAAATTTTCATACAGTTGCAGAGAGATACCAAATAAATTTATACTAATAAAAAAACACACAGTGGCTTTATGTGAAGCCTAGACCTATATTTTTCACTTACTCGTTATGTTATTTTTCACTTTCTGGTTTCTCCAAACACCTGTCTCCACACGTGAGATTAGGATTCTAGCATTTCTCATAATATAATTTTCCGACGTCAGCAATTATAGTATTGCTGCTGACGGGGAATCACGAAAATAAAGTACCTTCCAATTACATGAACTTCACACAGAGCTTATTGAAAGTTATTATGGAGAGACAAGCACACACGGGGATACGGATATAACGATACAGTGACCTGTTATAGGATGAAGAGAAGTGGCTTGACTCTCTTGAAGAGGGAGTGTAAATACGTACTTCTTTAAACGTATTTGAATGAATTTCTGAATGGAGAGACAGCATGTTTTTCCTTTTCATAGTAAGAATTTAAGATTTATGAATTAAAAAAATAATTCTGAAGTCTGTCTTCATTTAATGAGCTATTGTTTAAGGAAATAAATAATAAGGTTTCACATGAATAAGACGCAGAAAAATGAGGAGTGATGTACGTTACCGGACAGAGGTACAGGCCTACCTGTCGGACGAGTTTCAGAGTGAAAGGGGTTGTCTGGTTTCTTCTAGGTTTTTGTTATGTACCAAATTAATAATCAAAATTCAATTAGGGAAGGTTAGGGGCGACTGTTGTCCACTTTTTCATTGGGGATGATCCACCCTATCGTATGTGTAGCGGACCTGATTCTGCTCTGCCAAATCCGCCCACAAGCACTTTTCCCCCTAATAGATTTATCATCATATTTAACAAGGAACTGCTTAAGTAAGCTCATTTCCAATTATATTAACACCAGGTCCCTTGAAAGTAACACACATATAAGCCTATACGTATAAATAACTGATCCTATAAACTTTAAATACCTTACATAGATACATCCTTGCCGGTCACGGTAGCCGAGCGGTCTAAGGCATGCACTGTCTTCGCTCGCATGGAAACCGGGATCGTGGGTTCGAATCCCACTCAGGGTATGGATGTTTAGTTTGTGTTTGCGCGTTTTTCTGTGTTTGTGTACAGGTAGAGGCCTTGCGACGAGCTGATCACCCGCCCAAGAAGTCCTACCGAATGTGTAAGATCTAGAAAATCCGAAGTGAACGGAGAAGTTCATGGAGGTAGGCCTACTGGGGCTGTAGTGTCAGGGAGAAAAAAATGCACCTTTACCTTCAGCCAATTAACATTAAACCAGTAGATTTACTACGTAACTAAGCCCATAAGAGAGAGGTTTTGGAGGTCGATTTAATTATTTTTAAATTCGCTTAGTGGGGGGTGGAGTCCACCTGGATCCACTCGGCACGGCGGCCACTGATTGGCATATTGTACCTGCCCCGGGTGATTATGATAATGGAGAATTTAGTGGAATGAAGATTGGCAGGGGAAACCGAAGTACTCGGAGAGAACTCGCCCTAGCGCCTCTTTGTCCACCACAAATCCCACTATACCAGACCCAGTTTTGAACCCGGGCCGCCGCAGTGGGAAGCCAGCGACTAACCGCTTGAGCTATGGCGCGGCCTTTTTGGAGGTCGATAGTTATTCAGCTTATGAAGAAATTTTATTTTATTATGGAACCAGATGCCTCATCACTGTGTTCATAAAACCCGCCATTAGACCATAACTAGAATCTGTAGGAGCGCAGTCAAAGCATAGGAGTCCTACTGCCTCGTACAAAAGTCTATCTAAGCACGTACATAAATCAGCTCGGCGTATTTCATACCCCAAGAATGTCGCTCTAAAATTCTTCCTAACTCAATTCCGTCTCCTGCTTGACATTCAAATAGTGTGAGAATGCCTTATCTCCCCCATTCTAGAAAGTAACCACAATAAATTGGAAGACAGTATACAGGGTGATTCAGAAAGATTGACACAATTTCAATTGGCTATATTTCCTGAATTATATGTTCCATTTGAATTCTGTAAATTACATTTGATTATACATACATGGAAGTTTATAGATGTTCAATGTGCCCCCCTCTGGCTGCAAGGTTAACATCTAGACGGTAGCTGAATTCATCCCACACTCGATGACAAACATCTTGCATCACTGAGTTCACCGCAGCTGTGATACGGTTTCTTAGGTCATTGAAATTTGTGGGAAGAGGTGGTACGTAAAACTGCATCTTTCACGAATCCCCACAGGAAAAAGTCGGAGGGTGTGAGATACACGCTGCACTGCAGTCACAGACTCACTTTTACTGAAGTCATGAATGCAGAAATTCTTTGTTGCATAGTAGCCATCTCGCTTACAACTGACGCGGTGCTGGAGTGCTCTAGCAGTAGTATTAGAAACTTTACAACATCCTCTTTCAAATGTACTTTACAGAATTCAAATGCAACATATAGTTCAGGAAATATAGCCAATTGAAATTGTGTCCATCTTTCTGAATCACTCTGTGTAAGTAGGAAATATGGAAACTTAAACACTCGATGAATCTTGAAGACAAAATCTTTATGTACCTTAACCTAACCTCACATAACAACCCAACTTATCCAAATCAGTCAACTTTCAACCAAGAGAAAAGAGAGCAACACACCCCAAAAGGAGCTGGGATTGCGTAATCGGTATGGCGACTGGCTAAGGGCTGGACGACCTTGAGGTCGGAGTTCGAGTCTCGGTAGGGTCAAGAATTTTTACTTCTTCATTTCGTTCAGACCGACTCTGGGGCACACCCAAAATCCTACCCAATGTGTACTGGGGGCTCTTTCCCCGGTAGTAAAGCGGCCGGGGGCTGAAGCTGACCATTCATCCCCAGCTAGTGTCGAGGTCAAGAAAATGTGGATCTATACATTCAGTTATCCTTACGCCTTCATGGCATAGTGTTTAATTAGTTAAGCAAAGGAACAACTTTACCTTTATCTTTTACCCAAAATTAAGCAGCAATCTGGCTTAAGAGTTTTGTGCCTTCTAAGTTCAACTTCGTTCTCTTTTCCTTTATTGGACACTGTTTCACTATATGTTTCGGCCTAACTGGCCATCTTCTGCTGCTCAGAATCCTTGGCCACAACAACCAGAAGATAGTCCGTTAGGCCGAAACATGTAGTGAGTGAAATACACGTAGTTTCCAATAAAGGAACAGTGAACGACGTTGCACTTAGACGGCGCAAACACCCTTCAGTCCGATCTATACAGTGCAACAGGATGCCGAAATATAACATTAAGCAGCAATGATAAAGAGATTAATGCAGAAGCGCATGCGCAGGAGGAAAAACAGTCTAATGATGCCTTTACTGAGACAGACGTGTCATAAACAGGGAGTGTTTGTCGAATTTGTTTCATACTTGAATGTACGATTAGTAACCGAAACCTCACGGAACTCTGAGCAGAAACCGACGTCCAAACCAAAGCCAAGTCAAAGTTAGATCCAACTACAATCATGTGACATGTTACGAGGTTAATCATTGAAAATATACTGACATGAGCACAAAAGTCTAAGGAAAGTGAAACCTGGAGAACTCAAGTCCAATTTAGTAACACGAAATCCCATATAAACCCCGTGTAAGCTCATGCCAAGGACTGCTTCAGTCCGAACTAACCAGTTGTTTAGACATGCTCCTGCTGCGGGGTTAGAATACTCGTATCTCATAGGGGATATTCTTGGTAGTCCAGCAGTAAGCCAGCCACTCGGAAAACAAAGGATCCACTTTTAGAATATTTTCCTTGTTTAGGAAAAATTAAAGGAAGCTTATGAGGTCATTTTGTGACTGTGTGTTTATGTATTCCCCAACATAGTTGCTACTCAACGGTTCGATAAACACGTTCCTGCTGCAACAAATGCCTACGCAACAATAGAAGAAGTTTTGGACGCGGTGTTCTCTATGCGGTCTATGTCGTGTCGAATACTCAATAAGCAACGAACAGTAAGTAGTTGATTGATTAGTTCTTCCTACAAATTCTTGTATTTATTTACGGTTTATTTATCGACCTTGTCAGTAACTCGGGCTGTAATGATGTTGAATCATTAAAAAAAATTAAGCTTTCCCCGTACCAGGCCGTGAAGGCCCATAGGTCTGTGAGACGTCGAGGGTCCCACATTGTCTAGACAATCGGCTTAAAAGATGGCGGTAAGGTTGTCAGCCTTACGCGCCGGCCGCTCTTTACTCCCAAGGAAAATGATTTAATTATTTCTTGGTACTCATTTCTGTTAGAGGCTGAGTAAACCCCAGGGCCTAGTGCGGCTGGAAGTATTAGGTCAACTGAAAAAAATCCAATGACCTCATCGGGACTTGAGCCCGCGACCTTCCGGCTTGTAGCATAGCTCCAATAATATGGAATCATAGGATGATCAATGAATAATTAGTTGAAAGGAGGACTGAAGGAAACAGACGCTGTCTAATTTATTTTACTCTTGTGGAATTTTCTCGGATGAACTGCAGAAAACCAAGAAAATTCCAGACATGGTAGCCGGACTCCATGTCGAGGTTTGTACCCGCAACCTCCCGATTACGAAGCAGGAATGTTATTCAATCGCGGCGTTTCGTCAGCAGATTGAAGTTCAGTTTCCAGCTGAGCTGTCGGAAGTGTTTACTCAAAACAATTATCCAACACATTCAAGTTTTAGTATTCTTCAATTACCAGTTCAAGTCACATGATTAGTAAAACACTAGTAGTTCAGTGTGTATTACGGAATAAACACATGCGAAAAACTTCAGAATTGAAAATTTGATTTAAAAGTTTTATGTGTGTCATGTGTGAGCTGGGATAGCGTAGTCAGTATAGCGACTATCCTAGGGTTGGACGACAAGTGGTCGGAGTTCGAGTTTCGGTAGGAGCAAGAATTTTCTCTTCTCCACGTCATCCAGACCGGCTCTGGGTCCGCTCAACCTCCTATCCAATGGGTACCGGGGGCTCTTCCTACGGGGGTAAAGCGGCCTGGGCGTGAAGCTGACCACTAACCTCCAACTAGTGCCGAGGTCAATAAAATGTGGATCTATACATCCACCCACTTAAATGCCTTCATGGTGTAGTGCTTAATTAGTTAAGCATGGGGACAAATTTACCTTGACCTATGTGTGTCATGTAGGTCAGTTGACAGATAATTGTAGGCCTAAAATATTTATTTCATTCTGTTTTTCTAATAATTCAGTTAGCTACAAATAAATGTTTGCTAAATATTCGTCGCTTTCATTTGGTATTGTTCGTATTAATCTTCTTCTCACTGTTTTCTCACTGTTAATGCAAAGAGTGAATTTGGCTTACCGTATTCAGGAACCAGATAATTAGTAATGATATGTTGTATAAAATTAAATTAAACGTGGTTGGCGTAACTGAGTAACAATGAAAAAATATGTATGCTGCACATTATGAAAACAGTTCAATAGTGATCCTGGCCGGACTTAACATAGTAGTTTGCCGCGCCATAGCTCAAGCGGTTAGTCGCTGGCTTCCCACCGCGGCGACCTAGGTTCAAACCCGGGTCTGGTCAAGTGGAATTTTTGTTGGACAAAGTGGCGGTGGGTACGTTTTCTCCGAGTAATTCGGTTTCCCCTGCCAATCTTCATTCCACCAAATTCTCCATCATCAAAATCACCCGGGGCAGGCTACAATAGGCCTATCAGTGGCCACCGTGCCGAGTAGACCCAGCTGGACTCCACCCCCACTAACATAGTAGTCTGGAACAACTAGAAGATATTTAACTTTTATTTGGAAGTTATTTGTTCGAATCGTAGCCAATAGAACTGAAATGAGTTGTGAATTACTTCCCATACCAGAGGCTAATGCCGAAGTAACCTATAATTCAAGAAAGATAGTTTCCCTTCTGTCCGATTCAATTGACAGCGTATATATATATATATATATATATGTGTGTGTGTGTGTGTGTGTGTGTGTGTGCGCGCGCGCGCGCGTGTGTGTATACCCTAGTTTAATTCTTTGTTAATATTTTAATTAATATAACTTATGGATAACTAACTTCTGGAATATGACGGATTGTAGTCTGGTAAATATTCATCAATGCTTTGGATGAACATACTGCCTCCATCGTCAGGGAAGAAATTTTAAGACTTCTCAGTATCATTAGAATAAATTAAGAATTTCTTCTGCATATAAACTTTTGTATCAGATTACAATTCAATTAAATGTACTCTAATTCTGTATAACAACAGAACTGTCATAGTAGAACAGAACAACTGATCCAAAGGAAGTGTGCATATACGCCTGTATATAATCTGGGTACCGTCAGAAGCTGGTGCCGTAGGAGCAGATATTTATGTAATGAAGTGAAACAAATACACCAAATTGAAGTTAAATTAAATAATAAACTTGATAAAATTTGCGGTCTTCTGGGATATAACGCCCCGTAGCACGTATATGAGCCAATGTTTCGGATGAACATATCACCTCCATCTTCAGGGTGGAATGTAAGTTGAGTAAGAAACCAGCGGGAGCAGGTGGCTAGGCTGGTTTCTTGCTTATCTAATATTTACTCTGAAGATGGAGGCGATAAATTACTCCGAAACGTCGGCTCATATACGCACTACACCGGGCTATATCCCAGAAGATGGCAAATTTCATAACTACGAAATAAACTTGATATTTACTTGGAGGGACTGAGTGAAATCATGGGGAACTTTGTCAAGATAGCCAGGGACAGGGATTAGAACCGGGCATCTCCCAGAAACACGCTAGAAGCTTTACCACTGGAACGAACATTAGCAGCTTTGTCATTCTAGCCCACGTGTTCTAGCCAACTTGTCCTCATTTCTTACTTTTGATTTCAATCTTACGTGACTTGGGGTGGTCAAGTCAAACCCCCATAGTTCTCAAAGAGTTATAATTAAGATTGGCGTCTTCCCTTTCTATACTACACCTTCTGTTCGACCCATTTACCCTCAACCCAACCTCGTCTCATTCCTCAAAGAGTTCCTTACCTAGAAATTCTATTACATTGTATTACTATGAGGACTGACGGGTAAATAATGAGCGATGACCCGAAACCCCTTTCGTTTTCGCTGTTATTAAAGATGTACAATAACTACTTCCACCGACAGAAGATGGCGTACAGTAGTTTGGAGCCTAACAGCATTCAGCTACATCAGTTTGTCTGACGAACATGACTTGACTAGGAATTATCAATTGTTCAAGGGATAATCTACAAAACTGTTACATCTTAAGTGTACAATGATACGACTATATCTGGTTCTGCATATACGAGTAATACTTACATTTTCCCAGGTTTCTGACACTTCTCCGCGTATGTTGTTGTAACGCCTATGGGGGCCACTTTTTCTACAGTCTTTAATAACTAGGTCTTCGAAACACTTATGTACGCATTTCTTTTCTGTTTATAAAACATATAATACGAAAAAATGCTTTCATAAATAGTTTGAAGGTCTAATTATTGAAAAACTGGAGAAAATGTGACTCCCAATGGCGTTATAACAAGATACTCCGAGTAGTCAGAAACATGGGAAAATGTTAATAATAACTTCGCCGCCATCTGTTTGCCGATTGCCTAAAAAAGTGGGAACCTCGACGCCTCACAACCCTATGGACCTCGACGGATTTTTACAGGGATAAATTGTTATAAAACAACAATTGAAATTTAAATATCCACTAGAGACTCCAAAACCATGTCAATATTGAAGCGTCCGGACTTCTCAACGTGAACAATATCATTAGACGACTCAAACGGAAGAAACTGTTCGAACTACTTAAATGTTAAAGTAATAAGTAATTAAGTGGAAGTGACTTAGTTTTAATTTACGTAGTATATTAGGTTTAGAAAAAAATTAATTGTTAGTTATCCAACTAGTTTTAATTGTAATTAAGTTCTGGGTTACCCAGTCTTTAATTAATATATAAAAAAATCCATTAACAAAATATGGATAATAGAAATACATATTGTCAAGAACCATAGCTATCTCATAGGCCATATTTTGAGGACTCCTTGTTTACATATGTAGGATCGTGAGTTCTGTCCATAAGTCTACTTCATGGCTACAGGTTTATATTTAATATCCGGGGAAAGAGGCTTCAGTGCGTCTTTCTGGTTAATTATATATATATAATGTTAGATTTGAAGTTCTAATGGCTTGGATTATGCAGAGTAATATGTTTTGAGATGTGATGTCGTGTAGTCTGGTGAAACATACAGATGATTCGGAGGTTTGTCTGAAATTTCTGTCAGACTACAGGGCACCACATTCTATGAGAAGGTATTCTATATGGATCTATTACTGCAGCGAACCTACATAATAATTTTGCTACCGCGATAGATCAGTCGATATAGCGACTAGCTACGGGTTGGACGATCGAGGGGTCGGAGTTCGAGTCCCGGTAGGGTCAGAACTTTCTCCTCTCTACACCGTCCAGACCGGATCTTGGGTTCACCCCTGGTACCAGAGGCTCTTTCCCCGGGGATAAAGTGGCCGAGGCATGAAGCTGTCTACTCACCTCAAGCTAGTGCCGAGGTCAAGAAAATGTGGATCTATACATCCACTCCCTCATACATCTTCATGGCGTAGTGCTTAATTAGTTAAGCACAGGGACAATTTTTTTATGAAAGAATAGATTACAAATCATTCGGTCATTCCTCATTCACCGCTAAAGAACTAAAAAGAGTTTTCACTGTTGAAAGATAAGCAAGGAACATAACAGGGTCAAAACGACCACCTACAAGACAACGCGGGAATTCTCCATATACCGTAACATAACATCGTCTCGAACATAGTCCCACTACAGTCCAACTTGCAACCCAATTAAATTGGAAATAGCACATGTGAACATACAGAATTTCACATCATACACACCTACAAAGGAACCAGACCAGAGCGACCAGTATACGAGCAAAATAACTAACATACATACATATTTTAATCTTAATTTTGGCCTTAATTTAACCTTCAACTACTTTAATTTAACTAATTATATCTAATAATAATTAAACTGGACTAAAAAGTAGATAATACCAAGAGTTTTATTGCATGTTATACAGTCATATTCAAAATATGGAGCCATATTAAAAACAAATTCAGCACCTAAGCACAAACAGTACATCTGATAATGTCCCAATACGAGTCAAAACATGTAGTGTTTTTTAAGATTTTAATGTAAATAATCTGTATTTATATATTATATAAGAAATTGATGACCGTCTCTGTGGTCTAGTGGTCAGAGTTACTGCTTACAGATAGAGAGGTCGGGTTAGATTTCCTGCTCTACCAGATTTGTAGCAGTAGCAGATCTGGTACGGGGTCCACTCAGCCTCGTGGGGATAATTTAGGTGTTATTTCAAGGAAATGGCGGCTCCTGGTCTAGAAAACCGAGATTAATGGCAGCGGGGATTCGTTGCGCTGACCACGCGACGCCTTCTATTCGCTAAAGTTGGCATTAACTTCGCCGACAAGCGGTGGTCGCTCGGTCGGTAAAGTTCGCTTGAGGACTAAAACCACGGAGTTTGTTTTTTTTTATAAAAATTTGTTGTGTCGACGGATGTAAGAATACTCAAAACAAGAAAGAGTCTCCAAATGCCTTATTCCTCTAAATACAACCTTGGTTTCCCTATAGCCTACAACACTCTTATGCCACTACTGTTCAGGATAGTCTGCACTATAGTAGTGATGAACAGAAAGCGTTATAATGTCATTGGCTGACGGGATCCGAGGAGTGGGACTGAAAGAAACAGGCGCGTCGTGAGGTTCACGATTCGCATAAGATTCAATTATAGCATCTGGAGTGTCCTGTTGCGGTGTGGGAGCCGGACGCCAAAATCACAATGATTCTGGCAGCTCGGGGGGGGGACGTTGATTGAAAAGAAACAACCAGATAACAGAGCCGCTCACCAGAACAATCGTAATAACACAGGAAGAAAAGAGTGAAAACTGGCGAAGGTTGACTCTTGGATCAAGGACACTGATGCGAAAAAGAGGGAAAGTATACGCTATCAGTAACCTACAGTTTCGCTGCTCACTTGTACCGTGTATTTGAGCAATGTTACGGGCCTTAGGTCTGTAATTTAAAATGAATCATCTTATTGTATATAGTAGTACGCTTTTAAGCACACTGTGAATTGGAGAAAGCAGTCTTCTGGGATTTTGCACTGTGTATATGTGGTGTTAACCGACGTTTCGGAGGAACGTATCGTCTCCATCTTCAGGGTAGAAGGAAAAATATAAGAAATCCGCAAGCGAAGGGACCGTGAGAACCGGTAAAAGCCTACGTTTACCGGTTCTCAAGGTCTCTTCGCTTGTGGATTTCTTATATTTTTCCTTCTACCCTGAAGATGGAGACGATACGTTCCTCCGAAACGTCGGTTAACACCACATATACACAGTGCAAAATCCCAGAAGACTGTTTTCTTCATAGTCACCGCCGTGAAAGCCTCAAATATTACACATTGTGAATTGCTGAACACCTGAATAACTGTCAAATAATCAGGGACACTTTTATAACAGGAAAAACATATTTTTATTTTCTAATTAAGTAAAACTAATCTCAATTTTGTAATATGTGTCCCCAGTATTTTACTTTCATTTCATTACTGCTTATATCTACTTAGTTGTACAGTACAGCGTATTCTTGACTAGCTGATAATCATTTGTGTGTCCATTAAATTATATCCTTTCGTGTAATCTGAAGTTTCATTGCCTTATTCACAGCCGATATTATTTCAAGCATGTGAAACGAATCCACAACTAACACCCTGTTTCCCTGCGATCCTTTGAAATATGATACGACCAAAGCTGTGTGCGTAAGTTAGAGGAATGGATATAACCACTGAAATTATTAAAGCATGCGATATCTTAATGGGCATTGTACATTTTTTCTACATATACTAAACATTTATTTAAGGACAAGTAATAATGCTGTCATAAGTATAATTACAGTGATTGTGTTTGAGTTCACTGGAATTTCTGATTGAAAAAAAAATTACTCATTTTGATAATAATTTTAATATGAAGTAATTAAATTTCATTTAATCTAACTGATAAATTGGTGCATAAACAACATTTAAAAAGAATTCGGAATTTTATTTGGTATATAAATAACTTTTGATAAAATTTGTTGACACAGAAGTAAATTCATTCTCTAGTCTTAGAATGTTTATCTTGTATTTCTTACTTGGTTGTGGATTAATTAGTAATCATTTTAAAAATTGAAAATCTAATCATTTAAAATGTAAACAGTTCTTAGAAATTATAGATATCTTTACAGATAAAATATTGGTTCGCTGTTTTCATCGCAGATTTTGAATACGAAGTTCGAATTTCAGTTCGGCAGTACTAGGATATAACATAATTTTGCTGAAAATATCAAAGATACGACTCTCAGATATAACGTCTTTGTTCACGGGTGACTCCCAAAGCTATATTTTTTTTCTGTATTTATACATTTAGTAATAATCCAGAGTTTGCTGGACAGCCGCGATGCGATGCCTTGATTAACTCGTCCTTCTCCATTTTCAATTAATAACGTTCATAAAGCTTTATAGAATCTCAGTTAGTGTATAATTGACGTAAAACGGATATGATTCACTTCAGCAAGCGCAGTGCATACGGAATTCCATACTACCTGACATTTTAACAAACACTTAATTAAAGTTACGTTTTACATTTACAGGCTAGATAACACTACTGTTTTGTGTAACGCATTTTATAAGAATTCGTTTTTCACGCTGGGTTTAGAACTCGAAATAAATTTGTGATAGCACGGTTAGAAAAGTGACTGGACTCTGGCTTGAAGACATGGGTTCTCTTCCGGCAGGAACTGGAGCGTTTCCACTTGACCACCGCCTTCTGAACGTGTTCAGAGGATTCTCTCTGCCACTAAAGTGAACAAAAAATTAAACACACCACAAAATACTACGTAGAGAATGCATGAAGGTATCCCTGTAACAGGCTGTGAGGGCCCATAGGTTGTGAGATGTTGAGGTTGCACATTTGGCTCATAGATGGCAGCAAGATTGTCAGACTTACGTGCCGGCCGCCTTTTACCCCCAAGAACATTACTGGTACTCATTTCTGTTAGAGGCTGAGTCGACAGCCCCCCCCCCTCCCGGATATAGTGCGGCTGGAAGAATTAGGTCAATTGAAAAACAATCAGTGACCTCACTGGGATTTAAACCTGCGACCTTCCGTCTTGTAGCATAGTGCCTCAACCAACTACGCTACTGACCGCCTCTGCGGTCTAGTGGTTTGAATTCCTGGCTAGAGATCCAGAGGTCCGGGTTCGATTCCCGGCGCTACCACATTTTTCTGAGAAGTAGTGGGTATGGAACGGGGTCCACTCAGCCTCGTGAGGATAACTGAGGAGCTATTTCAAGGAAATAGCGGTTCCAATCTATAAAACCGAAATTAACGGTCGTGGGGATTCGTTGCACTGACCACGTGACACCCTCTATCCGCTAAAGTTGATTCTAACTTCGCCGACAAGCAGCGGTCGCCCGATCGGTATAGTTCGCTTGCGGACTAAAACCACGGAATTTGTTTGTTTGTTCGTTTTGTAGTAAATGCATGAAGCTGTGTTTCTACAATCCGTACAGTCTTTTATGGCATCATTCTTAGAGTAAGTGACAATTTTTTCTTATTATGAGACTTGTACACGTGTCTCTGTATCAGTGAGTAACTGCAGATATCAAGTGTTACAGTCAGGGTTTTAAGGGGATGTAAATATTTGTGCTTGGGCTTCTTGTTTTTTTTTTCTTTCACTTGTGCAGTACAAGAGACAACCGTGTAATTTGGCGGAACAATGTAAATCATATCCCCTGTGGCGAGACTGCATTCGGGGCCCTAAAATTGAAAAAGAAAGGCAACGCTTGTAGCTGGTTATGTGTAGGATTTGACATGTTGAGTGAATGTATGACAATTAGTGTCAGAAGAGAACTTGTGGAATTGAATTTAATGATATCAATTTGGAAAATAGAGGTTTCCTCCCAGAAACGCATGATGGTGAACCGTAATATTGTAGGCTTTGTGGGTCATTCGAATTCTAAAAAGAGATTTATGTCGCAGACATATTTAATTTCAGAGCCATATATTTTGTAACAGTAAAATTAACAATTATTAGTCTTGTTGTAGCGTCTCAGCTTGAGGTAGAAAGGGGACTGAAGTGGAGTGATTATAATTTTCAACCCAGATAATTTATTAATTTGGATGTTAGGAACGCTAACCTAATCTAAGATACGAGCCGGTAAAGTGTAGTCTGTATAGTGACGGGCTACGGCCTGGACGATCGAGAGGTCGGAGTTCAAGTCTCTGTGGGGTCAAGAATTTTCTCTTCTTCACGTCTCCTGAACCAGCTCTGGGGTTCAAGCAACCTCCTATCCAATGGGTACCGAGGGTTCTTTCCACGGCGTAAAGCGGCCGGGGCGTGAAGCTCACCACTCATCTCCAGCTAGTGCTGGAATGAGGATCTATACATCCACTCCCCCATACGCCTTCATGGCGTAGTGCTTAATTAGTTAAGAACAGGGACAATTTTTTTTCCTTGGCACTACAGCCCCAGTCGGCCTAGGCCTACCTCCATGAACTCCGTTCAGTTCGGTTTTTCTAGATCTTACACCTTCGGTAGGACTTCTTGGGCGAGTGATCAGCTCGTCGCAAGGCCTCTACCTGTAGACAAACACAGAAAAACGCACACAAACATCCATGCCCTGAGTGGGATTCGAACCCACGATCCCGGCTTCCGAGCGAGCGAAGACAGTGCATGCCTTAGACCGCTCGGCTACCGTGACCGGCACAGGGACACCTTTTCCTTTACCTAATCTAAGATGAACAAGACCGAAGTAAATGATTTACTACTACCAGGTCATATGACTTATTTTGGTGCAGTTTCCTTATGCTACAAGAATGGATAAGTCCACTCCGTTGTTATTATCACATGCGTGTGTGCCTCTGCGCGTTTTTAAAACATTAGAGAAAATAAACCGATTTTGAACCTTAACCTGAACACAATTGTAATAAATGTCATATACGTACGTACATGTTCAACATAATTACTTTCCATTTATATATGATTTCAAATCAGCTTAAGACAGCATTGAAAAACACACCCCCTTTAAAGCAATGGAAGTACCTGGAATCCCAGCAAAACTTAGAAAGATTGACAAAAACGAACATTACAAATTATAGAACGAAAAGTAGTGTTTCAGAATGATATATCAGATTCTCTAGAAACATGCACTAGTGTGCTACAGGCAGGCAGTTTAGCATACTTACTATTTAATATTGCTTCAGGGTGGCTTATAAAGGATGCTCAGCTTGAAAAAATGAGGCACTATTTATAATAAGGTAATACAGATAGTGACTTAAGCTGATGGTACCGGTATAGTGGACTGGAGAGTGAGCTCTGTTAAGGAGGCACTGTTTGCACCCTCAACTGCTGCAAAAACATTGGCACTGAAAATAAGCGGAGGGAAAACAAAGTGTAACCAAGTAACCAAAAGACCTCTAACGTCATCTAAGACAGATACTGGAAGCTGTAACTTAGAAAGAGCGCTAGAATTTAAATATTTTGGAAAAATAGTGACGAGTCATAACAATACAGATAAAGGGCTCAGAAACAAAATAATATTGTATAGCAAATAGTACCGTGGATTTAAAGGAAAAATTAAGCCTCATTTTGTTACTAAATTGACGTTGCATAAAACACTGCTGAGACTGTACCGATGTATGGAAGCGAGAGTTGGACGTTAACTTGGAATATCGAGGTAAGCTTGAGGGTCATGGAAAGGAAGGTGCTTCGAAGGATATTTGGCCTTACTATTAGAATGCATTGTAGCGTATAAGATATAACAATGAATTATATGAAATATTTCACCGCCTCTGTGGTCTTGTGGTCAGAGTTCTGACTACAGATACACAGGTCCGGGTTCGATTCCTGCGCTACCAGATTTTCTGAGAAGTAGTGGGTGTGAAACGGCGTCCACTCAGCCTTGTTAGGATAACTGAGGAGATATTTCAAGGAAATAGCGGGGATTCTTTGTGCTGACCACGCGACACCCTCTATCAGCTAAAGTTGACACTAACTTCGCCGACAAGCGGCCGTCGCTGTTTCGGTATAGTTCACTTGCGGACTATAACCACTGAGTTTCTTATATGAAATATTTTCTGAAACAGATACTGATACAACCATAGAAATTGGAATATTACGAAAGGTAAGTCATGTTACCGGAATGCTGGACGATAATCCTCATCCTCACCCTCTTAAAACCAGGTGTGTGTAGAAGTGTTGCAAGGCCAAAACTGGGATGAGTGGAACGGAGGATGACCTTAGGATGCTTAGTGTAAGAGAATGGAGAAGGAGGGCGTTGCACAGGAGGGAAATGAAAAATGTTTTTGAAGTGGCAAGGGCCCAAATTGGCTGTAGAGCCATTAGTAGTAATATGTACTCTTTTAATTCCCTGTCACGCATAAGACCAGTCTAGTAACAAAGTTGGTGTCAGATGTGAAAGAATATTTAGCGTCGTTTAATGTGAAAACCTAATGTAGACTCTGGTAAGAGAGCTTCAAGAATACTCAAAATTCATCGACTTATGTTCATGTAGAATATAAAGTACGGGTACAAGTATCATAATGATAATGTGAATTCTGCATTAAGCCCACTGTTCATTTGGTCAAATAGTCGATATGCCGTTACTATAGTTACGGAAATGAAACTTCACCACCAATATTTTCTTCCAACCAAAATTTTCACACTAAAACCTTTCGATTTCTTAAATATAACATGTAACATTGTCCATGTCGTTAACTGAAATAATATCACACAGAAAGTTAAATTGGCTTTTGAGAACTAGATACTCAGTTAAATTTATAATAGGTTTAACAAAGGTCAAACTCCTATTTCTCTTTTCGATTTCTTGTAGCAAAATTTGGTGCACCTAGAATTTAATTAACGACGATATATATATATATAACAGAGCAGACAGAATTAACAGTAGTATAGTAAGTATCTTCCAATCACAGTGCCCGCGAGGCCTAAGGCATGAAGTGTCAGCGCCCTCTCAAACACTTTGATCGTGGGATCGAATCCAATTAAGTCATTGATATTTGTGTGCGTTTATTCTGTTTTGCACTGTCCTATGTGCAGGTAGCGGCATTGCGATTGACTGATCCCCCGGCCAAGGAGTCCTATTGTCTGTGTAAAAGTTCAACAAACTAAAAAGCGGCAAGATCCAACAAAGGGCTGTAGAGCCGTAGATAGATTGTTAGGTAGATAGATAGTTAGAAAATATCTAGGAGCAGTACTGGTCGGCTATCATAAATCTGATCTTGTTCCGCTATTAAATTAAATATTTTGGGTGGAGGGGGGAGTCATTCTCTTATGCCTATTCTATAACGAATTCCAACATAATTGAAAAACGGAAACGATAAAACAAATGAAAAATGCAGAGGTGATGAAATCGTAAGCACGATAAGAAATAAAGTAATGCCTTCAAACAATACGCAAGAATCTACGAAGGAATTGGTTTGTGCCTTAGCTGAGGTCTCGCGATGGCTTCTAAAATTATTCCAAATTTAACTGCAAAAATTAAAGTGAAAGGACCTACAAGAACGTCAGAAATTATTCTAATGGAAAAGGAGGATAAGAGCAATTCTGCTTTTGAAATATTCAAGACTTATTTATAAATGATATAACTTGCACCTTATAACCTTGGAAATGATTCTAATGTCGGCTATTTGGACATCGAGGGCTCTTAACCTTCATCATATTACAAAGAAGCACTTGAATCTAGTCTCTAGCTGGCTTTACATTATTTCTCAGTATATATATAGTAGGATATCTAAGTTCCTATGTTTGCTGTCAACAAACGTATAGTATCGTAAGAAGAGGAAAATGGTGTTGAATAAGGAATTATGGTTTGTAAACTGTCAGAAGTTACAAGACTGCACCGTCATACCATCGGAGATACTTCCCTAAAGTCGTAATTCATTTATACACCTTGAATTTGAAAGACATATTAGACCTTTTATTAATGCAATATAAAGGAGAGAATAGAAATTACTGTTTGTAGGATTTAACTTCGCATGCTACACTGCCTTGAAATATTACCTATGACGCCCAAATTACTCACAACAAAGAATATAAACACTCTACGGCTTGTAAGATTTGAGGCTTTCACGGCGGTGACTATGTAGAAATCAGTCTTCTTGGATTTGGCACCGTGTATATGTGGTGTTAAGCGACGTTTCGGAGGAATGTATCGCCTCCATCTTCAGGGTAGAAGAAAATATATAAGAAATCTGCAAGCGACAGACACAGTCTGCTTTTACCGTTTCTCACGGTCTCTTCGCTTGCAGATTTCTTATATTTCTTCTTCTACCATGAAGATGGAGGCGATACGTTCCTCCGAAACGTCGGTTAACACCACATATACACGGTGCCAAATCCCAGAAGACTGCTTTCTTCACTCTACAGCTTCTTTTATTCCTGAAGGTTCTTGACTTGTCGTATATCACGAAATATATTCAAAAGCCCTGTGGCGTTTATAATAATCAATTAACTTGCGGTTATTGAATCGCATGATTGACTAGATAATGTATTAATGGGACTCAAATGCACCAAAACTTAAATTAACTAAATATCTTGTATTCTGCGTTTCCTCCACACGTGTTAAAGTAGTTATTTTCCTATTACTCTGTGTAACAGAATTTGTTATTAACATTTCGTCCACAGCAGGATGAATGGTTTTACCTCAATATGTTTATGGTCCGAGATATTTTTGTGAAAATGAGAGACACGTGCTGTATGGGAGATAGTTATGGGGACAGCAGAAGCTTCATTTGGCGCATAGATCCTTTAAGCCCTAGAATTTCATATTTATGTACCAGACTTAGCAGTTACCAGTTTAAATAGCGCTTTACAATGAACGGGCTTGTACCATTTCCCATGCATAATCAAGACAATGCTCTAGGGGTGCTGTTATGAGCTCGAATCAGCCAAAGCAAATTATCTGCTATGCTCAAATGCAAATAATTCTTTACAATAATGTTCTTAATCCGATTCTTAAGAGGATCCGGGTATGAATCCCACTAACCAGCTGGCTAACTTCATGGAGCTGAACCCGTCTAGAGAAATCAACAGTTGTGAAGCTACTCAAGAATTTCCCCAAATTTTATGGAATCCTAAGGTCCATTGTCGTGTTTACAAGAGCTCTCCATTGGTCCCTATCCTCAGCCAGATCAATTCATTTAATATCATCTCATCCAGTATTTCTAAGTTCTATTGTAATGTAACATGTTGCGCAACGGAGAACCCCTCCCTACCCAGCAGCAACGTGGCAACTCAGGCCACAGGCGCGTGGCGGTAACGTAGCGCTCCCTCCCACCCCTCCGCGGTGACGTAACGCGCAACGCTACGTACCCGTAATCAACTTCCTACTGTGACGTGGAACGCAACAGGCACCACTGCGGCTATATAAGGGAACTGCACAGCAGCTACCAGTTATTTATACCATCTCTACGGCGTCTTCAGTAACGAAACAAGTTACAGTAATATTATTTATCCACCTGTGTTTTGGTCTTCTTAGTGGTCTCTTTCCTTCTGGTTTTCCCACCAATATCCTATAAGCATTCCTCTTCTCCTCCACTCATTCTACATGTCCTGCGCATCTCATATTTCTTGACTTGATCATTCTAATTATACTTGGCGAAGGGTACAAGTTATGAAGCTCCTAATTATGCAGTTTTCTTCAACCTCCTGTCATTTCCCCTCTCTCTTCGGCCCAAATATTCTCCTCAGCATCCTGTTCTCAAATACCCTCAGTCTATGTTGTTCCCTAAATATCAGAAATCAATTTGTCTAAAACAAGGAGATGCTTTATCGCCACTGCTTTCCAACTTTGCTTCAGAATATACCATTAGGAAGGTCCAGGAAAATCAGATTGGACTGAAATCAAAAGGGACATATCAATTGTTGGTCTATGCTGATAATAGGAATCTAATGGGTGAAATAAAGATACCATAAAGAAAAACATACAAGCGTTAATTGACGCTAGTATGGAGGCTGGTCTAGAAGTAAACACAGAGGAAACTAAGTATATGTTGCTATCTTGTCACCAGAATGCTGGGCAAAATCATGACATAATGAGAGCTAACTGATATTTTGGAAATGTGACACAGTTTAGATATTTGAAAACGACGATAACAAATCAAAACCTGATTCAGGAGAAAATTAAGAGGAGATTGAACTCGGGTAATGCTTGCTACCATTCAGTCCAGAACCTTTTGTCTTCTCGTCTGCCCTTTAAAACATAAAAATTAGAATATACAAAACTATAATTTTACCTGTGGTTCTTTATGTGTGGAAGCTTGGTCTCTGATATTAAAGGAGGGACACAGACCGAGGGTGTTTTAGAACAATATGTTGAGGAGAATATTTTGACCGAAGAAAGATGAAGTGACGGGATGTTGGAGAAAACTACATAATGAGGAACTTCATAGCTTGTACTCATCGCCAAGTATAATTAGAATGATCAAGTCAAGGAGGATGAGATGGGCAGGGAATGTAGCACGAAAGGGGGAGAAGAGAAATGCATATAGAATATAGGTGGGAAAGGCAGAAGGAAAGAGACCACTAGGAAATCCAAGACGTAGGTGGGTGGACAATATTAAAATGGATCTTCGAGAGAGAGAATGAAATGGTATGGATCTGATTGATCTGTCTCAGGATAGGGACCAGAGGAGTGCTCTTGTGCACACGGTAATAAATTTTCGGGTTCCGTCAAATGCTGAAAATGTCTTGAGTAACTGCAGAATTGGCGGCTTCTCAAGAGTGGATCAGATCCATGAGTGAATGAGTACTTTAGAACTCCAGAATGAGTCAAGGTACAGGGTAACTGTTTTTATTCTTTTGTTGAGGTGGTTGAAGGGTTTCATATTATTCTTTATAAATTGTTACTTTTTCTGGGTGTCATATAGATTCAGTAGTGATAATCGTAAAATATAAGTATAATCATAAAACATATGGCCTAACCTTATAAAATATTATGGTATGGATCTGGATACTCGAAGAGTTTTTTAAGAAGCCTCTTACAACGAAATTCACAGAAAGTAAGAAAAATTTCTTAGCTTGCACTTGCCAAGAATATGATGACGGATTCAAAGCATGGGGTTTTCAGAATCTCCTTAAATGAATCCAACGTTTATCCTGCAGTACTTTTCGTATAATAATGGCTGGAAAAAGAGGGGCACCAAGATAATTCCGCGCATGCACGATATAAGTAATTGTGTGATCGTTAAAGTCTCGTTACAGGCAGAAAGACAACCTTGCTGCTATAATATGTTTAGAATGAAATTAATTAACAACTAATGAAGCATTCATTAAGTTGGGGGGGGGGGACAGAAAACAAACAAAGGGATTCTCCTGCCCTACTATTCATGCAAGTTTTGATTTCCAAGTTAGTCGATTCAAGCGGTGAGACCCGCTCATCATGAGATGTCTATGCCTTCTAAATGATGACTCACCATATCCTACACACCATCTCACTAAGTTCACTTTCTTGTTCTAGTAGCTTTATATGTTACAAGTGATTCAAGAGAAAGGAAATATTTGTGAAAAAGGTAATAGCGAGATCCACTTAAAATAATTCATAAGCGCCATGGGCGATTAGCCTTAATTTCTCTGTTGGCCCAGTTTTGTAAAATTAAGGTAAACGTTCAATTTTAAATATATACATCTGAAGCTCCCTTAGTTTCATAACCGTGAAGTTTGGTAAATTACGCTTTAGTAATGTCTTCATCGTATAGTCTTTATGGCCACATGTAGGGCAGTTGTTTCAGGTCTGGTACAGACACACAGAATGATTCTGCTGAAACTAATATTAACCATTTGAAATCCAAGTGATTAGGAATAGATAAACTTTAGAGAGTAGCATTTCTCCACACAACGAGAATATAAAAATAACTCATTTATTATCACAGTCTTCTGGTGTATTAATCTGGCAGAAACTAGCAATAAGGACAAATGCAGGCACGGCTCAATTCCGAATTCCGGTGCCTTCGCTCGCTCATTGCTGCTGCATTTTCAGTTTATCTCATGTTTAAATAAAGTACCGGAGCCGAGATAGCGCAGTCGGTATAGCGACTGGACTGGACGACCGAGGGGTCGGAGTTCGAGTCCCGGTAGCTTCAAGAAATTTCTTTTCTCCAAGTCGTCCAAACCGGCTCTGGGGCCCACCCAGCCTCATATCGAAAGGGTACCGTGGATTCTTTCCCCGGGAGTAAAGCGGCGGGGACCTGAAACCTGCCACTCACCTCCAACAAGTGTCGAGGTCAAGAAAATATGGCTTTACACACCCATTCCTCCATACATCTTCATGGCGTAGTGCTTAATTAGTTAAGTTTAGATATAATTTTACCATTTCTTTACTTTATATAAAGTGCCATTTTTATATTGCAGAATATTATAAATTTGAAAAGGTTCCGAAAATTTGTAGAAGGGCGTCGTTTTAGTGTGTGTCTGTGTGTATATATATAGTCATGTGTATTAGTGACTATACGGCGGGTTTGGATTGGCGAATCGATTTACTGAATATTCACAAGTCGTAACTACAATTAGTTCTTACGCTTTCTAGATTAATGTAATTATAACACATAAATAGAGTCTTCTATATCTGCTTGCATTAGGCGTTGTTAGGTAACAGATCTCAACTATGGCTAAGCCTTGACAATGATTTTACTGAATTACACATTACAAATATTACACGTAAAGTCTTCTCTTCGCAGCCCCCCGTACAGAACTAAATTCTCAACTGAAATGAACTAATTTAAGCTACAACAGGTCCTCGTTACAGAGGCTCCTCCAGGACCACACAGAAAACACCAGTCACGTGATCGCTACCTAGCTAGTTCATTGGATCGCTGACTCCTGCCTAACAATCAGTTATAACATTTGCCCTCTGAGACACAATTCCCATTGTTCCGCGTTGGAACATGTTTACCGAGTCATTGCCTAGAAACGGGCTGCATAACCCAGTTGTTCTATTGTTGCGTGCGTGTTTTACTTAGCAACAGCTGTTTATATTGTTCAACACTTTTTGCATGGAACAAATATGACACAATATAAAATTTGATTAAAGTCAGTCCAACGGTTCTCAAGTCAGATGACGAAGAACAAAAATTCCTCTTGTATAATAATCCTCAAGACAGTGAGACTTATCGGAAAATTGCGTTAGACATTATTCAGGAGTTCAAAATTTCCCTACACTTTCTATTCTAAACAATCTTGGCTCCGAAAAACAGTGGCGAGTTAAGAGCTGGTATTTTAGAGATGCATACAGAAGTTACGTCGACCACAGTGACCGCTCAGTCTGAGGCATAAAATGTCTTCGCTCCCTAGAACACTGAAAATATGGGTTCGAATCCACTCTCGCGCTTAAATGTTTGTCTCCGTTTATTCTATGTTTGTGTTGTTCTATGTGTAGGTGAAGTTTTTGCGACGGGCTGATTCCCCGTCCAAGGAGCCCTACCTACTGTCTAAGATTAAGAAACACTTGCCCTGTGCTCCAAGTGGGAGCAACAGGATTAAAGATAAATAGATACAGAAACACACGCACATCAAAAGGGTTATCAAATGGTTTTGACTTATAAGGAAACATCTTATTAGCCACGAACTGAGTCAGTAAAGCGATGGGCTCTTACGATTCGAAATCCAATAGAAATATTACGATTTTTCAACTGACCTCTATCTAGTACTAGACAGTACCAGCCAGCCTCCCATACACACCTGTGCGGACTTTAGTATAGGTTTTGTTTAAACACATTTCAGTTAGCTTAACTATTTTCATGGCCACCCCAAACTCTATGATATTATTGTACTACAATACTTCCCTCCTAACTGAATCATAGGCTTTCTTGAAGTCTACGAATAGCTGATGTACTGTCTCATTGTACTCCCATTTTCTCTCCAGTATCTGACGAATGCAAAAGATCTGATCTGTAGTTGATCTGTTACTTCGAAACCCACACTGATGATCCCCAATAATTTTGTCTATGTATGGACTTAATCTTGAGAGGAATATTGGATAATATTTTGTAGAAGTTGATAGCAGTGATACCTTCCGATATTTACTACAGTCAATTTTTTTCACCCTTCTTATTAACTGGTACAATAATAGACTCCTTCCAGTGACCAGGAAATTTTTCCTTATTCCAAACAGATTTAAATAGCTTTTGGATCTTAGAATGTAATATTTCGCCTTCTGCTTGAATAAGTTCTGCCGGAATTATTATCACTATCTGACGATTTATAAATTTTTCAATTTTGCAATTGTAATTTCAACCTCAAAAGGGCTATGATCGGGTAATAACCGTTCAGCTCTATGTATCTGCCTAACATCATTTACCCTATGTTTGTTCAAAATTGAAATAAGTAGTTCTTCCACATATTCAAAATGTTGTGGGAACCTGCAAGCAGATCACCATTCTCATCCTTCACTAAGTTCTAGGTTGGTAACCCCTCTTAAAGTCATTGATTCCTTTATAGAGGTCTTAATGTCTGGTTCTTACTGTTCGTGTGCGATGCAAACAATAAATACAAAATGGGTATAATATTTAGCAAGCATGGAACAAAATATTTCCTGGAAAACCTCTTGAGGAGGGACCACTTGCAACTCTCGGGTGTAAACAGAAGTGGAACAGTACAGTGCTGTGAGATAAATAAACTGTGAAGACGGATGCGAATTGAAGGGCTGTACTTCACTGGCCTTTTATTTTCATGCCAAGCGGAGATGTCCTAATTGAATAAATGATGATTATGTGCTGAAGGGATCTAATTTAAAATGCGACCACCCCGGATATCTGGTTTAGAGAAGGGGAAGCGATCATTTTGGCACCGTGAACTGTGAACTGGGAACGAAACCAGTTTTGAATATTTTAAGGTGTTTTCAGAATTCACAACAGGTAAAAATTCTCCGATCACCCGCCCAAGGAGTGCTACTGTATGTCTAAGATCTAGAAAAATCGAAGTGAGGAGAAGTTCTTGAAAGTAGGCTTAGACCCACTGGGACTGTAGTGCCAAGAAAAAGAAAAATTCTCTAATTCTCTGTAGTCGTATTGCACTAAAATAAAATGTTGTCCTTGAATAAGAAGTAATTTTCTGCCAGGGCATTTAATTATGATGACAGGAATTGAAATTCAGGAACCTCAGCAATTTTATGATTTAAGAAATACAAAATTCAATACAGAATGATGCATTCGTAGAAGGTTCGCTAAATAAGGTTACGAAGAATACAATTTTAATTATTGCTATATTGAACCAAATGATAATGCATAATTTGACTGGAAAAACAATGAAATATTTTAATTAAGAAATGAAATATTTCGTATCCTGTCACAACTATGGATGATGTCCACCTGGGTGGCCAAATTACGCAGCAAGCATGGAACCCTTACAGCAGTTATAGTTATGCTCACGCAATATTAAAATAAATTAAGACAAAATGTAGCGGCTTTCCATAATATGTGAGGTAATTTTGCCAGTTTAATGAAATTTGGGCTACCCGACAGTTCACCCCTTTTTTTTTTGCCTGCATTCTGCGACCTCGAATCCAATCCGTATTAATTACGCGTTTTAATTAGCGTCACCTTGCTACCTGCAACTTTTTATTCAAGTTAATGAAAGGACTAAAATATATTCATGATGGCCTAGAAGCGAAGATAAACTTTTCAAAATACGTTCGTAATTTTTTCCATGATAGTGGGACTGTGAACTTTGTAGGTGGGAACAAAATTACGAACGAGAACACATTAGACAGGGTTGTTCCATATTTTATATAGTGCAATGTTGAAATTTGAATAATTGATTGTACGGTTACCGGGAATCCAGGATTATTTGTGTCCACCAATCCAGGATATGGCCGATCACAGTGGCCGCGCGGTCTGACGTATGAAATATCTTCGCCCGCTTGAACAACTGGATCGTGGGTTCGAAATCCACTCAAGCTATGAATGTCTGTATATGTTAGGTAGCGGCCTTGCGAGGGGCTGATCGTCCGTTCAAGGAGTCCTACCGACTGTCTTAGATTAAGAAACTGAAATGAAACGAAGTGTTTCATGGATGCCCTATGCTCCAAGTGGGAGCAACAGGAATTGATGAACAAGAAGAGGAAGAAGAAGGAGGAGGAGAATCCAGGACATGGCGATGCATGTAAATATACACTTCGAACCTGTCGCCTGCCCCCAGGCAACATGGCGAGCATGCTGCAGTAGTGAGATGACGACGATAAGGACCGGATCGCTCTTGTGGTGGTCTCTGACCTTACGTAACATGGACCGCGGAACTGGTAGGGACACGGTCCGCTAGACTGTGAAGCGCCGGCCTACCTGTTGAAGGGCGTGTGCTCGAGGATACATTCCCAAAAACTGGCGATTTGGAAGACCGAACTTGATTCTACCTCAGGGGTCGCAAAAATTTGGCCCGCTATCAGAATACGACCAATCAGCATGTTCTGCCAATTCTTCGGGAACAATGAAGGTCTATTAATTAACAAATTCGGACGAAACAATATATGACACTATATGACATGCACAAAGTAATAAATAGTTGAATTTTTTCCCCCCCTTGGCACTACAGCCCCAGTGGGCCTAGGCCTACTTCCATGAACTCCGTTCACTTCGGTTTTTCTAGATCTTACACATACGGTAGGACTCCTTGGGCGGGTGATCAGCTCGTCGCAAGGCCTCTACCTGTAGACAAACACAGAAAAAGGCACACAAATATCCATGCTCTCAGTGGGATTCGAACCCACGATCCCGGCTTTGTAGCGAGCGAAGACAGTGCTTGCCTTAGACCGCTCGGCTACCGTGACAGGCAGGAATAGTTGAATTATATTAAGGAATTCTGGTTAACTTTTCAATTAGCTTTGTTGGTCTTCCAGAAGTATACTGAACTTTTAACAATTGAGTTACTTCATGGAAAGCTTTTGTTATATTATCTAACTTAAAAGTGATAGGGGGCTCGCGGTAGTGTAGTTGGTTGAGGCGCTATGCTACAACCCGGAAGATCGTAGATTCGAGTCCCGATGAGGTGATTTTTTTCAATTTACCCAATCCTTCCAGCTGACATTTGGCCCTCAGGTCGACTCAGCCTCCAACAGAAATGACTACCAGGAATCTTCCTGGGGGTAACGGACGGCCAGCGCGTAAGACTGCCAACCTTACCGCCATCTTTGAGCTGACTGTGTAGATAATGTGGAACCCTCAACGTCTCACAACCCTATGGACCTTCAGGGCCTGTTACAGAGATATATTTACTTTTTACGAAGTGTAATCCTTGGCTGCTACGTCCAAGGTATATCGTACTAACGTTGTGTATGCCATTATGACGACTAACCTGTTCTAAATAGTAGACGTATATCCGACAAACAAATGAATCCAGGAAGGCAGAAGCGGTAAGTTCAGTATCACACACATTCACTGGACAAGTGAGAGCAAATCGGCTGTGGTTGTATGCAGTGGAGAAGGCTTCGTAGCAATACAGGTCACTGTTAAAATTGTCATTAACTCTTTCTGCTATTTCCAGACTAAATAATTATACAATAGGCAAAGCAGCTGGATTTGAGTTATTCGTTATACAAAGGCATCTGTGCTCTATAAGAGCAAGTCTTTTAAGACGTGAGACAATTAACACTAAGAAAATTATTGTTCCATCATACAGGCATTTGGAGATTATTTCTATCTACTATACAGATCTGGTAGCGCCGGGAATCGAACCCAGACCCCTGGATCTGTAGCCAGGAATGCTGACCACTAGACCACCTACAGATAATATATAAAATTATAAGGCTTTAAACTACGAACGGCAACAAGTGAAAGACTGCAAGAAAAAGACACTGATTAAATCTTCTTTTAGAAACTACTAGATTCTTTGTGCATATTGAGTCATTCTTCTTAACGGCCGCTTTGGTGTAATTCCTTTATTCTGATTAAATCAATAACGACAAAATATATTTATATGAGTCTTCTTGTGATCAAATTCTAAGGATTTAGAAAGAGTCTAAACTTATTAAAACTTCAGAAGATTTTCTTGTTTCAGCTTTGCAGGAAAACAAGTATTTCCAGCCCTTAAACTTATCGCTCAGTTCAATAATTGATCAAGTCAAGGAGGATGAGGTGGGCAGGACATGTAGCACGAATGGGGAAGACGATGAATGTGTATAGGATATAGGTGGGAAGGCCAGAAACCACTGGGAAGACTAAGGCGTGGACAATATTAAAATGGTTCTTTTAGAGATAGGATGAGGTGGAATGGATTAGATTGATCTGGCTCAAGATAGGGACCAGTGGAGGGCTCTTGTGAACACGGTAATGAACCTTCGGGTTCCATAAAATGCTGGGAAATTCTTGAGTAGCTGCAGAATTGGCAGCTCCTCCAGTAGGGCTCAGCTCCATGAGTAACTAAGTAAGTTCAATAAAAAATCCAACCTTTCATCTGTCCAACAATACTTTCTTCCGTTGTTCCACTCACTCTTCTAGCCATAAGGTCATCCATTTTCAGTAATTTCAAGTTTATATAAAAGCGTTTAAGGATGACAAGTATGGCCAAATATGCTAACGAAATATTCACGTTCTTATTAAAAATAAAATCGTAACGTAAGATCCTCTACTTGCACAATTCACCTTACATAACTGGATTAACCTTTGGAAAGAAGCTAACTTGTTTCGGAGGGTGGCAGATCCGGTAACTAATATTCGGTTCAGGTTACAAGCACACACACTGTATTAGGTTCTCAATCTTGTCATTTTTTATTTAATTTCATGAGCGTGTTACAGCGGTGGGATGTTGACTCAGACCCGCAGCTTATACAGCAGTTTTGTTCTAGTTTTATAAAGTTTGGGGAACACCAATGTTACTACAGCTTACAATAAAAACCGTCCAACTTGCTTTTTCGAAGCTCGGGTTACATGATTTTTACCAAGTCACTGAGCTTCTAGACTATCAATTGTCTGTCAAAACGCCTTTATGAATTTTTAAAGCCTAGACCTTCCCACCACGATGTGATATAAAATGGCTCTCTTTGCAAACTAAGTAAATAACTGGTTACAGAATCCTGAGTTTCAGCACCGCTATCACCATAGATCGCCACCGGACTTGACAGGCCTGCTCAGAGAGTTCAGTCAGCACAGTTCAAATGTGACTACAGTATCCTCTAGTTTGCATAGCTGAGGCAGTTACTCGCCAGCTTCCCACAGCGGCAGCCTAGGTTCGAGCCCGGGTCAGGTTATGTGGGATTTGTGATGGAAGAGGTGGAACTGTGGCAGGTTTTCTCCGAGAGTTCTGCTTCCCCTGCCAAGTGTGGATCCATTCTTATGGCAGCACACACTGTTTGTGGAGACTGATTCTAGAGGAGGCCAAGGCTCGCCCGGGGCTGTAGCGCCGAGTAGAAGATAGGTAGGAAGTTCGGCTTCCCCTGCCAATTCTCATTCCACCGACCGCTCCACAATCATCATCTATTGTCCGGGGCTGGTAAAAGAGGCCAAACAATGGCCACAGTACCTGGACTCAGTCTCACTCCATGCGAAAGGGAATCCTGTACTTTTCAAGATAATTTCTAACCAATATTCTGTACGTAATTGTTCCCTCATCGCAGTTAATTGTGAATACTTTAACAGTAATAAACAACTGCGAAAATAAGGAAATTCCTCGTCACTTAATATCTTTCATCCTCCAACAAGTTCCCGTTTATTAAATGCAGATAACTTCCTTATCATTATCTGTATAAATGATATTTTCTTCACAGTCATTAAAAAGGGCGGATATGAGTTTCTGAAAAGCAGAAGAGGCTGTATGAACTTTTGGAACTAAATGATACAAAGCATTTCTTTCTAAGTCCATGGGTTTTCAGCTGCTTAAAAACTTTCTGCTCTGTATTGAACAAAGAGAGTTTCATTATCCTCTTTGCAGGAGTACACTCAAGTTTGACGTTCTATGCGACATTTCATAACATGGCAGTGTCGTGAATGATTGTTAGACCTCCATACAACTCCCAAATTGGAGGACCACCTGATAAATTCACTTTATTTCGTGTGGCATTACTTTTGTATAAAGAATGTTAATGACTATTTATAAATTGTGGGCAGTAACATACTGAATTACTTAGCTGGTATCTACAATTCTTTGGCATTGAAATATTTGTATTAGGTGTTCATTTGTATCCAATAAATATTTGTTTCATGAAGTAATTTAGAGCAAACAAAACTCGGTCAATACTTGCTATCATTCAGTTCAGAATCCTTTGTGTTCTCACCTGCTGTCTAAAAAGCAAAAAATTAAAATATAATTACTACAATTTTTCCTGTGCTTTGGTCTTGGCATTAAAATTGGTCTGTGACATTAAGGGAATAACAAAGACATCTCAGCGGTTGATAAACGCTAATTTAAACAACATTAACTGGTTCGTCTTTTAATACAGACATAGTGAATTTTCTGTGAGTTAGGAACTAAATTTAAAAATAAATGAATGAAACTCATGGTTGAGAGGAATACGTAAATTATGGAAGAAAAGAAACATAAAAATTGCCACTTTCGTCAGTTATGCAGTAGTAAAGAATATAAATAAATAATATGGAATAGATGCATTCTAGAAGGAATTAATGGCCCTCAGAGCTTGCCCTTGGATGCTACCGCCTTGCACCTGGAGGCTGCCTTCAAGAAATCCTTAATATGGCGTCGTGATTCCCCGTCTCTCTCTCTCTCTCTGTCTCTCTGGTGACCCTGCACTCATCACAGTCCTTGGTTACAGCTAATTGTGCCTCAGGAACCAAAGAGAAAGTAAATTTGGTGCAACCTTGGCCATCGATCTGTCTGGAGATTTCTATACATGCAATGTTTTCATTACTGATGGCTTCCAAAGAGTGAGAACGAAACGTCAGTGTCGGGGGAGAGATCCTATAACGCTAAATAAACACGTCTTAACGTGATACGTACATATTCTCATCTCGTTTCATTCTATTGTTGCCTATCCACGATCTAGGGCTAGGCTACTATTGTCTCCCACCACTCTAATCCTGTCATGCTGACAGCCCATTATCACTACAGTTTAAGGGAATCATATCTCGGTCGGTACTGCAGCTCTTCACACTGCCGATCTAAATATTGTTATTTCACCTCTCATAGCTCATTGTATAACAAACGTGGGGAGTTTGTTCCTTGAAGGGGACACGCGGTTTATCTTCATATTGCGGTGCATGAAACTCATGTAATCCACACGACTTTCTGTGTAAAAATTACAGAAGAAATCTTCTATGGAGAATAGTTGTACGTTTCAGTAGAGTAAGTAATATTCTTGATTCATACTTGGTAGCTCTTGATAAAAGTGTCTGTGCGGAGGGAGATAATTCTGAGTAAGAGGTTTCGTGGATTTCTTCAGTCCCCCAGAAAGATGATGGATAAAACTCGTACTTCAAATCGGGCAATAACCGTTTCCTTCCAGATGCTTTCCAATTCACTATAATTCAACCCTCCATTCTGTAGTCTGAACCATTAACAGTGTCTTTAAATAAACCATACATAAATCCAGAAGGAATAACAGAGGTCCCAATGTGAATGTGGCAATTCTTTGCTTACTGTAACTATATATGTATAATGTGAGGTACACACGATAGCCTAGTTTCTGGGGCACTATACTACAAGCCGGAATATCGCGAGTTCTATTTCCGATGTCATTGAATTTTTCAACTGACCTAATCATTCCAGCCGCACTATGGCCCTGGGGTCGATTTAACCTCTAACAGAAATGAGTACCAGGAAACTTCCTGGGGGTAAAGGGTGGCCGGCTCGTGAGGCCGACAACATCACGGCCTTCTGTGAAACAATTGTCTATAAAATTTGGAACCTCGACGTCTCACAACCCTATGGGCCTCTATGGCATGTCACTGGGATAGCTTTACCTTTACAATGTACATAATAGTCGTATAATCGAAATAAGGAAAAAAGTAAATGGCTTTTAGAATATTACTGAAGACAGACGATATTTGTACGTGCGAAGCAGGGAGTACACATGCTTCACTAATAGAAAAATGATTTCACAGAGAATAACAGTTCGATTCCCGGCAGGAGCAGAGGTTTTGTGGTCCACCCAATTTCCTACATAGAGGTCACCTGACCCATTTTCTTCGGAATAAAGCTAACGAAGTAGGAAGTTGACCAGCCATATCCGTCTAGTATCTAGGTTAAGAATGCTTGGAGTTGTACCTCCATCCTACTACACGTCTTCAAGGCGCGATGCCCAATTAATCACAGAGGCATCTTTATCTTAGTCTTGCAGAGAATATTTCAAAATTCCACGTTACCGCTAGTGTTTCTCAGACACTCCCCAGTGGAGAACATGGTCACAGTTTGGGTGGGACGTGACGTATAGAAAATGAATTTCATTTATGATTTGTATAATATTAAAATTACGACGATTTATTAATTAATTCCTTGGAAGGGTAGGAGGTTTATTTTTACTATTGTAATATTTTGGTCTTACTTTAAGAGAATGGTCAGTGGGACTCAAAATAAAAAAAAAAGTTAAGAATCACTGAAGTAAGGAGTACAAGCGATAGTAATTTGAACGCCTGATCTGAAAACTGATTGTCGATATCAGTTATGAAAGTTCATTAGTGCAAAATTTCGTGAGTCTAGAAGTCATTACGGTAACTCGTACAGTATAAAGATCTGCTTTAATAATACAGCACACTTCATTGAGCTCGATAAAAGATTGAATTCTCTATATTATTATTATTATTATTATTATTATTATTATTATTTCATAGAGTGCAGAATTTTTAAGAAAATATATTTTATATGCCTATCGTTGTATGCAAGAGGATTGCATGTCTGTCTAGGGCATCAGGAAGAAGGAAATATCAGTTTATCTTCTTATTTTTTTCCCCGGAGTTGGGAAAAAATATCCACCATGTGAGGTCCAACAAATTAGTAATTACATGGATATACCCCATAATCCAATGACGTATCCTTTACTCTACTGTTAAAAGTACACTATCCTCTGTCTTCTCCATTTGCTTAACTGTCAGTCTTTTCGATCGACAGCTTCACACTGCAGCAGTGCTCACCTTTCCAAGTTCTAATCACAGTGTTACTTACGCTCAAATAGTACAGTGAATTAATTAAGCAGATAATGGATTAATATGGACTTAATCTATTTCACTGAATGTCATAGTCGAGTGATTAATATTTCTCCATGAGTTCAGAGATATTCAAGCTGTGAAATTTCAGATTCATAGCGTGGTGTAATCTCCATTTTGAGGACACGGGTAGTACTTGTCATTAATTAGAAATATGTTTCAGTGGACAGTGACGGTAATTAATAAACTGAACATTTCATGCCATTTGACATTTTATTTTAAAATCTCGACTTGACACGCGCTTAGCTCGTTTACGCCATAAGCTTTACGATATTTGTTGTAGAGGTGCCATGGCCAGATTAACTAGACCATGTTATGTACCCTAGCACCTGAGTGTGAGGGGTCTAAAGGGTTAAAGAATTGTAACAAAAAAATTGTAACACTAATTACTGATGTATGCGCATCCACAATTTCACTTTTTTTGTGGAGCTGCAGCATTTGAAGATGCGGAGTGAGGAGAATATTGGGATTGCGTGAGCCGAGCAAACTGACCCCACACCGCGTCTGCGCAATCTGTCAGATCTTGTTAAAAGTACTCATTTACAATTTCCACGCTCAGGTCTCACATTTCACATCTTGTTGTAAATTACAGTAATGATAACGCAAACCGAATATTAACAATACTTACTTACTTATGGAACTTAGCCCGTCTTGAGGAGAAGCCAAATCTGCAGCTACTTAAGAAGTTCCCAGAAATTTATGGAAACCAAAGGTTCATTACCGTGTTCACAAGAGCCCTCCACTGGTCCCTGTCCTTAACAATATAAGAGCTTAATTAAAATTTGAATTTTAAAGTTAATATAAAGCACTAAAAATTTCTTGAGAGAACGGATGCAATATTCACTACAGAAATCTTTACATTAAAAGCTCAATATTTTCAGAATTGTCCTAAATAAATGAATATTTGTCAGATATATTTACATTTATTTATTTTGTTAATATAAAAGAAGAGGGGCACGCGGTAGAGTAGTTGGTTGAGGCACCATGCTACAAACCGGAAGGTCGCGGGTTCAAGTCCCGATGAGATCATTGGATTTCTTTCAATTGAAATAATCCTTCCAGCCGAACTATGGTCCTGAGGTCGATTAAGCCTTTAACAGAAATGAGGACCAGGAATATTCTTAGAATATTCTTGGGGATAAAGGGTGGCCGGCGCGTAGGTTTGACAACCTTGCCGCCATCTACGAGCCGATTGTCTAGAAAATGTTGGAACCTCAACATCTCACAACCCTATGGGCCTCCACGGCCTGTTACAGGGATACCTTTACTTTACTTTACTTTGCTTTACTTTACTATACTATATAAAAGAAGTAAATTATGCAGAACAAGTGTTAAGTTGCGAAGGCATTTACAATATTCGGAGCTTTAAAGCGTATATTATTAAAACTGTTTCATTGATTGTCTAGATCCATGATTATCGAACTTCTGTATAATGTAATTCGCTTAGTGGGGTGTGGAGTCCAACTGGGTCCACTGGGCACGGCGGCCACTGATTGGCCTATTGTAGCCTTCCTCGGTTGATTATGATGTTGGAGAATTTGGTGGAATGAAGATTGGCAGGGGAAACCGATGCACTTGGAGGAAAGCCGCTCGAGGGCCACTTCGTCCACCACAAATCCCACTTGACCAGACCCCGGGATCGAACCCGGGCCGCCGCGGTGAGAAGCCAGCGACTAACCTCTTGGGCTATGGCGCGGTCTCTCTCTAATATAAGGAATTGAATTATGAAATGATCTACAAATACGAAGTTTTTAAAGTGAGTTTGTATTTTAAATTTTTCTAACTATTCTGCTAGAACTCGGGTTAGCGCCGTCCATGTCGTCCAGACAGGCTCTGGGGTCCAACCAACCTTCTATCCAATGGATACCGGGGGTTCTTTCAGAGGGGGTAAAGCGGCTGGGGTATGAAACTGACCTATCACCTCCAACTAGTGCCGAGGTCAAGAAAACCTGGGTCTATATATGTACTCCCCCATACGCCTTCATAGTGTAGTGCTTAATTAGTTAAGCACAAGGACAACTTTATCTTTTCTGAATCTTAAAATTCGCTCAGCTCTTCAGGTAGAGGATACACTGACAGGCCAACAAAGATACAGTGCTTACGCTAAGAAGATAGATGTTCCATATTTCCATCCCTTCAGCCATCCATCTATCCCTGTTGCCTCTACTTGAAGAGTAGGTCGTCCGTGAAACGTTTATTTTCACTTCAGTTTCTTAATCTTATGGACAGTCGGTAGGACTCCTTGGACTGGTGATCAGCCCGACTCAAGACCGCTGTCTACACAGGTCAACACAAACACAATAAGAGCGAAGAGACACCCATGCCTCGAGTGGGATTCGTATTCACGACCCCAGTGTTCGAGCGGGCGAAGACACTTCATACTTAGACCGCGCGGCAACAGCGATCGGCTGTTTTGTGTTTACATTTGTATAAATTTTACTCTCTCAAGGGTATAAGAACTTAATTAGTTCAACATGCGAAATACAAAATTAAAGTGAAGAGATTTCTGTTGTTGCACTATAAGTTGGACTTCGTTTTATGAGGTCCCCAACGATACTTTCAGCGGAGAACCAGTTATTCTGACTGTGATTTTTCGCAGGTTTCCTCAGTTCCACCAAGTAAATCCCGGGAGAGTGTCATTTCTGTAGCTCGCGCCTCCAGGTTCATGATTGCCAGTAGAGCTCTCACACCTCACTATACTTCATCGTCACCATAAAGCAACGAATAACATTGCACACAACTTTTGAACATGTTTTTACTCAGACCTTTATCGGGGGGAAGTAACTGGATCTCTCGAACCGAAGGGTCCGTTTCCAATCATGCTGAACCCGTTCGAAGTTTGATAGGTTTGGCAGCTGGGATAGGAAGGTAAAGGGTTTGAGGGTCCTATAAATGGGAGGACAGTGTTTACTTTGTGATTTAAGGGAGAAGAAGGGGGGTATTAAGTGCCCAAACCATAATGGTAAGAGGCTAATAACCCATATTCTTTCCTTAAGGGAAAAATCTCTATAGTTTCAGTAGGTTGCCGAAAATCGTGACGCCTCCAGGAAGTGGAAATTGATCCAGAAGTGAAGTAGATGGCCATACGTGTAATTATTACAGATCCTTATTACTGCAACAGGCAAAAAATATGACGTCTTCACATACAGTTTGATGTATGTTATGTGCAACAATCCTAACTCATTTATTTGAAATTTTTCCTCTGATTATTTTCTAAATTTATTTGCTTTGAAGAAATATAATAAACTTATTTTATGTTGGTAAATGTCGGTTTGAATTTGTTTGCACATCAATGACAAATATTTATTTTACTTTGCCAATTACTGCGGTTATAGATCGGCTAATGCTCTAATTCTTTGCTTTCTAGCGACGCTTGATGTCTCTGTACGTTCCATAACGCCGAATGATAGGATAATTACGCATATTAAATCGAGAAGAACCCAAAAAGAAGTGATCTTGTCCTATTATCAGGTATTGTCCCTCAATTTGCTTACATGCATAACGATATTGTAAACAAAGTAAGGTAACGTAAAACTGTCTCTGTGCTTAAATAGTTAAGCACTACGCCATGAAGGCGTATGGGGGAGTGGATGTATAGAGTCACATTTTCTTCCTCGGCACTAGCTGGAGGTGAATGGTCAGCTTCATGCCACGGCCGCTTTAGCCCCGGTGAAAAAGTCCCGTATACCCATTGGATAGGAGGTTGGGTGGGGCCCACAGTCGGTATGGACGACGTGGAGAAGTGAACATTCTTGACCTAGCGGGTATCGAACTCCAACACCTCAGTAGTCCAGTCCGTAACCAGTCGCTATACTGACTGCACTATCCAGGTTCATGATACTGTAAATAATCTCTATTAAATTACGTGAGAAATAGACATTTATATTTCTTCTAATAAATTGAAGTTAATTGATATGTGCACTCCTAACTCGGAAGTAAATCAAAAGACGCAATTTCAGAATATCTTACAGGCATGTAGGCAATATTCCTATAGATGTACACATAAGGCACAGTCGAACATTAAGTAGCTTCATAACTCACATCCGAAAATTCCGGGACTGCTTTTTGCTTTAATTGAAATTGTGACGTCTATTTTATCGATTAATTCGAAGATTCTATGAAGACCATATCTAAGTGAGCAGGCAGTATCAGAGTCGTGGTTGTCTTGATATCTCGTAGATTAGAATGAATCAAGATACATCAGACGAAATGTGTTCAATGTAAGGTTACTTAAAGAAAGTCGTCTTCTGGGTTTTGGCGCCGTGTATTCTTCGTAAACCCAGAAGACGACTTTCTTCATAGTCATCGCCGTGAAAACCTCAAAACTTACATAAGGTTACTGTTAGATTAGATTTCGTTTAAAGCCAAGTCCGAATTCCATTACCAACATATATCATCTGCAAATATTAATTCTTAAATTTAATTAATATAAATTGACATAATTACACTTTTATTGGAATAAATTCAGATGTAAAATTATTCCAAATATTATTGATAAACTGACGAGGGTGGAATATACTTAATACAAGATTTGCACACTCTGACAAAGACACTAATCCATTAATGTTTCTGTGCATTATTTCAATACTCTGTCAATATTTTTACCATGTAGCGTCAAGTAGTGGTATGACCCATAAATTATAATTTGGACGGGATCTGGAAGGAAGCGGCCATGGCCTGACTGGAGTAGTGAGAGACGGATCTTACTGCCAGCCGCCTCTAGTTTCTTCCTTGGCTTATTCTTTGACGCCAAGGATTGAGGTGGTGTTTTCCTCCAAGACGTCGAACTCCCTCAGAACTACAAAGGAGTACAAACCAGTTGATCGGAACATTCAAATCTATTGTTGTTTCCCGATGTGTTTTCATTCCACGTTGCATAACAGAACACACCCACAGTATCCTTGAGGTTCTCTGACTACGAAGACTGCTATCGCCTGCTTATTTGACACCGTCTAGTGTGGTAAGGACTCACCTCCGTTTCAGAGGGATATATTACTTCCATCTTCAGCTCAAAGAATGAACCAAGCTTCTTGCTCAGCTCTTGCATAGCATACTTTCAACCCTGAAGATAAAAGCAGTGTGTTGCTCCAATACTTCGTGAATTTGTACCGGACTACACGGCGTCACATTCTAGAATATAGGACACTAATTTATTTTAATTCAGTGAATTTTATCCTTCTAAATACCCGCAGTTATTTCTTTATAAGAACCATAATCTTACATATATACGTCAGTGTTTAGTAAGGACCTTAGAAAATTGACTTTGTAACATTTTATAATCTTATATTTTCAACGTGAATGTACAATAATTTTGGTAGATTTTCACAAAAGGCATTTAAAGTTGTGACCTAAAGCCATAAATCTTAACAATGTTACAGAAATGATGTGATGAACTGTAGTAAGAGAACCTTATGGTACAGTGGTATATGGTAAGACAACACACTCCACTACACAGTAACGAACCATGCTGGTTAATAATCTTTTCAGCGATTCTTGTAAGGATCAGATAATGAATGAAGCACCCACTCCCGTATCGATAGAAGAGAGGGAGTGCTGCGCGCTCATCACAACTGAGGAGATGATGCGTCTAGTCGACATTTCAGTGATCATAAGTTCTGCAACAGAAATAACTTTAATAACAGAGAGAGAATTTGAGAAGAGGCGTTAAGTACTAAAGCTTATTACCAGATGATTCTTGCACAATTTCAACTCATTTCACATTTAACTCATGAAAACGATATCAGACAAAGAATTAAGCTCCAGTACAAACAAGAATTTTATGGAATATTGAAGTACGTAAGGAAATAGAAGCAACTCGCAGTACTTAAGCAATAATGTATGAACTTATGGAGCAGAATGTTTGGTACTTGAAGAAAGGAAAGTAGATCACTTCGTACCAGAAGACACTAATTTCTGCAGAAGTACGAGTACATGATCCACTGAATAAACGCACTCGGTTGTTAAATATGCCTAAAATAGGCCTAAAGGTAAGAAGTAAAAAAGAACAATGGAAAGGGAGTAAAAATGTGACTGTGATAAGAGCATGTAAACCCTCGACATTTAGAGAAATATGAATCTGTGGTCTAGTGATCAGAGTTCCTGGCTACGGATCCAGAGGTCCGGGTCAGATTCCCGGCGCTACCACATTTTCAGAGAAGTGGTGGGTCTGGAACGGTGTCCACACAGCCCCGTGATGATAATTTAGGAGCTAATTGAATGGCAAAGTAGCGGATCCGGTCTAGAAAACCGAAATTAACGGCTGTGGGGATTCGTTACGCTGACAACGCGACACCCTCTGTCCGCTAAAGTTTGGACTTACTTCGCCGACAAGCCGCGGTCGCTCGGTTGGTATAGTTCATTTACGGACTAAAGCCGCGGGGATTTTAGATTTTTTAGGAGAACCATACGTCATCTACATTTTTCCGTATTTTACAGTTGGTTTCCACTGGGTTAGTTATACTGGCTCATCTGATTAATTTATTTGCCTTCTCTTTATGAAGCGCGAAGTTCAGTACCGGGTTCACAAGAGCCCGTCACTGGTCCCTACCATAAATCATATGATGATTTGCTACTCTCAGAAAATGGGAGATGCTGCTGTAGTTCATGTTTATTATTAACATGTCTGTACCATTTCGGACTATCGAACGGGGTAGTATTTGCTCTCAAAATTATTAAATTGCTTTCCCTGTCTAGAAAATAAACTAATTTACTCGAAAATATAGTAACTGAGGGCGTTATGGTCCTCAAAGGGAAGGGGAATATTCCTGTTTTTTGTCCGCATGTTTCTCGTTGTAATAAAGTTATTATCGGTGATCGGAAAACATCCATTGAGGCGCCTGTGTGGTGCGGATTCCACCACTTTCAGTTGTTTACCTGTCCTAATTTATGACGTACACTCACTTCAAAGTGTCGAGGCCTCAGAGAAGGCGGAAAAGTTGAATGTAACTTCTCTGACTGTGGCAGGAACAACTAGAGCAGTTATCGGTTACTACAGTGCAGATTGCAAGCCGTTCCTAACAACAAACCTCTATTACTCTCTCTCTCTTTCAATGTTTCTCCCTCAGTCTCTTCCTCCTAAGGTTTAGTTTTGATATAATGCATTTTTAGGTACGCTGTAGGATTCCTTAATAGGGGACCAGGGAATCTTTTGATGTGTCATTAAAAATATCACAGGAAAACCTGCCCAATCATGTAGATTCTGAAGGGTTCTGGTAATGGTGTCTAACATTTGAGATTGCTCGATTTTGGACTTTTTCCATCGTACGGTAATCTAAAAAAAACCTACAGAACAAAATATTTCAGGAACTGGATCTGTTTGTGCCCTCAGGCGAAGGAGAGAAACCTACACTCTTTGGTCCCATAAAAGGAGCTGACCTAAGTCAATGGAGGATTGAAGTCCAGTGAATGTGATTATCTCTTTCTAGGGAGCCCAACATAACAAACATTTCCACCTCTCATCTGAGGACAGAAACAAATTCAGTTTCCGAAAGGTTGCGTTCTCTAATTTTTAGAATACGGGATGATTGATATAGCCCAAAAACGCAGTAATCCTGAGTGTTCAGTCATCCACATACAGCGTCGGACTCGACAGATGAAGCATCACAGAACATAATTTGGACATGGGAAAGCTAGGAATGCGATATCACGAGGTTGTTTACATTATTCTACCCCCAGTGAACGAAAGAATGGGCGCACAGACGGGGGCATATCCCAAAATTTGAATTTACGGACGGAAGAACAGCAGTTTCATCAGCAATTTTAGAGACACCTGAATATGATCAATGTTTCTCGAAACAGGTAGTATGCATACACCAGCAATGTGGAGTAGATTTAAAAGTTTTAAAAAGTAAGCTGCATGTGATACGGCTAATAACTAACGGGAATGAATGTACTGATGAACACAGCAGTGGTGAGTAGTGCCTTATGTTATAATGCAGAATTTGTCCGTGTTACTAAGTCGGTGTAGATGTTTGGACAAGCCATTAATAACGGTTAGGAAATGGCTCCAAAATTTACCTATGGAAAGAGGAGAAATTTTACAAGCCCTCTCTAGCGGTTTTATCTCAGAACTTCCAAAATGAGATATAGGCCAAGATATTTTCTATCTACGAGTATATAGGTCGAGGATCAGCAGGCATATACTCTTGGGCACCATGGTGCATTTGGATGGTCTTTAGTGTGCCCACAAATACTTAAAATTTATTTAAATATTTGTTATCGTTTTCTGATTATTGAAAATGATGATTTCAGACCTATGAACAGAATCAATGTCCAGCGGAGTTCTAATCAGGTTGTGTTAAGGTGGCACGTTAATTGAGGGTTTCCGTTGCAAATAACTGTTAAGTGTCCGCTTTTAGTAAATGACTTGTTATGTTTTAGGAACTGTGAGATAGTTCGTTTCAAATTAGAGACTGGAAAAAGTAATTTTGCCTTAGGAATACAATATGCAGCTGCTTGTAATATAATTGTGAAAAATACCACCCTTTTTCGTAGGGGTAGCACAGTCGGTATAGTGACTGCCTACGGGCTCGACGACTGAGGGTTCGGAGTTCGTTTCCTGGTAGGGTCAGAATTTTCTCTTCGCAATATCGTCCAGACCGACTCTGGGGCCAGCCCAGTCTCCTATCCCATGGTTACCGAGGGCTCTTTCCCCGGGGCCGGGGCGTGAATCTGACGACCCACCTCCAACTAGTGCCGAGGTCAAGAAAATGTGGATCGCTACATCCACTCCTCCATACGTCTTCATGGCTTAGTGCTTAATTAGTTAAGCACACCAACAACTTTACCTACCTTTTTACCACCATTTTTCACAACATTCATATAATAATAGCTTTAAATTATAAGATTTTTATTTATTATACGTAACAAGAAGTTCTGAGGAGAACTAATCACTTACATTCCTTGATACCACACGGCTGTGTAGAAAAAGATGAGCCCAAAATCTTTCTAGTGCTGAGTGTGTATACGTTGCCGTGGTAACATTTATGCTGAGCTGTTGCCTAGCACCAGTACAGAGATACACATAGAGACAGATACAGACGGATGGGAAGGATTTATGAAGTATGCAATTGAAGTGGGTTCAGATGGCATGTTATCCGTACCAAGTTTCATAAAAATTTGTTCAACGAATCAAAAGTTTGTAGTGCGGATACAAAGACACACGTAGAGAACGATTAGTGTACGGACCTGCTTTTATTTATGAAACAAGGAAAGCAGGCCAAAAAACGGTTTGCGAACTCTGCTCTCGACTAATGAGAGGCTTTTTTTTCTTTTTCTCGTATGGGGGGGGGGGGGGGGGGGGGTCTAGTTGGGTTCACTCGGCACTGCGGCCACTGATTGGCCTATTGTACTTGCCCCGGGTTATTATGGTGATGGAGAATGTTTTTGGTGGAATGAAAATTGGCAGGGGAAACCGAAGTACTCAGAGAAAACCTACCCCAGCGCCACCTTGTCCACCACTAACCCCACTTGACCAGACACGGGCTTGAACCCGGGCCGCCGCTTGAGTTATGGCGCGGCCATGAGAGACAGTTACTGGTATAGTTTTTGTGGACTTCTGTACGCCTTAATCAAATGACTTCTGTTTTTGAATTCATAGTCCTGTACTATATAAGAACTACAGGTTCATATTCGATCAGTTTTTACTGGAAGTTTCTGTACAGTGTACTCTGAATAAGCTACCGCCAGTGATGGATAATAGTTCTATATGGTCCTTGTGCGTGTATATGTATACATAAAACAAGTTGTTTGCCCTAACGATTACAGTCCATGTGCGGAACTTTTCAAACAATAAATCCCCTACCTCTATTATGCATAATGGTAAACACACCCCGTCATCACTCGGGAGCAACTGTGCGCACACCCTCTGGAGACCTGTCATTGATACCCTGGGCTAGTCCATTGTGTTTCACTGAATCCTATCCAATTAGCCTATTGTCTGTCACGCGATCACAACTAGTTTTCAATTATTCTGCAAACGATCATCTATACACTGCTTTCTAAATAATTCAATGAATGATCAAGTGTAAACACTACTCCTCTCGAACCTGCATTCAGAAGCTCGTAGCACACATCAATTCATTTATAGGGTAAGAGACACCAGTGAATGGCTGAATGCAAAAGGGATATGTACTTTTTAGTTTTGTGCCTTCCAAATTATGATTCTCGTGGCGGGCATCGCAAGAGAATGGGAAAATTTAGTACTATATTGACAAATTTGACGGCATTTGATAAGCGTGGATGAAAAGAAAAATAAGTTATTTTTGTATGCGTATATGTAATTTAAAATTTCCTCACTTGATTTCAGACAATGTGGTAGAAATTTAGCCTTGCGCGATACGGTGTAATAATTTCGAGTCTGTATATGTTTTTGTCTGGAAATACAGTCCAGCCTCTCATAAAAGGAGATGTCTAAATTAATTGGCAAAGTATTTCATCATTTGGTAAGTAAACTAAAGCAAAATAGGCGTAGAGCCTACGTTTTATTTCTATCGAAATTTGTAACCTCACGACCAGTATCTGAAAGTTAAAGCTGTCCCTGTAGCAGACCGTGAAGGTCCATAGGGGTGTGAGACGTCGAGGCTCCCACATCTTTTATGCAGTCGGCTCATAGATAGCGGCAAATGTTGTCAGCCTTACACGCCGGCCGTCCTTTAATCCCCAGGAAGATTCCTGGTACTCATTTCTGTCAGAGGCTGAGTTGACCGCAGGACCATAGTGCGGCTGGAAGGATTAGGTCAACTGAAAAATCCGATGACCTCATCGGAATTCGAACCCGCGATCTTCAGTCTTGTAGCATAGTGCCTAAACCAACTACGCTACCGCCTTCCCCACGGCCTATGTCTGCCAAATTGAGTCTCAGAGGAAGCTATTAACAAGAGTAAGTGTTTCTTGCGCCAGTATATTCCCCAAAATGCTATGGAATTAATAATTTCTAAAATTTTATACAGAAAGTCCACTTTACTTAGGTCTATCTAGACATCAAAATATCGGACTGAAAGATGAATAGGATCTAAAATATTTATTTTGGTAAATAGGTTACTAAAAAAGAATATTTTATTTAGACATTGAAACACAAGTAATTATATATAATTCGTACTGTTTATTAACAGTGAAAAAGAAAAAAGTTGTATATTAAGAGGAGAAGTTCACCGGCTATCTCATAAATGAACGTCCTTCCCTTTCTCAGAGGAGTAACACGTACTTTGATAACGTTCACCCAGGTTTTCACGGTACTTAATTGTTGATGGTAATTTAGCTCTTGGATGTAAAGACTCTGTGCATATGGGCTGTATTGCAATATTGCTCACTTCCACGCGCTGTGAATACACAAGAACTGAATTCACATAAAATAATAATATAATTATTACAACATTATTATTATTAGTATTATTATTATTATTAAAAGAGCGTCACGGCTGCAAATTACATCTGCAAATCTCTGGACTTTTTCAATCAACATAACATCGCCTTTGATGATACATTTTCTTTGCTTTATCCTACTGAGTTACGTCAATATCAGGTTACCTGCAATATTTTATTGCTTCGTATGAAACTTTAGTGTAGTTCCAGCTCAAGTTCTTGTTGTGGCCTTTGTCTAACTTTTGTTACCTATACTTTCATTGTTCGCCTGTTATGGGTCACTCGCTGTTAGCAAGCACTTAGAGAAAGGAAATGAATAGAATTGGAATGAACTGTCACAATACGTCTACTGGCAGCAGATTACTTTACACGTGTGAATTCTTTGCCTCTGTACTTTAGTTTAGTTATTAGAGAGGGTGGGTTTCCCCATGCACTTACACCTGTAGTGGTCCATTGTGCTTCCCTCTATGATTTCTACCAGCCTGTATATCCTACCGGTATTGGTGCTTACCATCAGTCCCGCCCAGCCAGCGAGACCGGCTCTACTAGCTGAGAGGTATCTATAATGCTTCCTCCATCTACCAGAGGTATTAGAGACTGCTGTTGGGCGGGAAACGTCCGTAATTTTGCTCAGTGGTCTCCTTTGGAGACATGAGGTTCTTTTACGTGCCGTAAAGCTACGACACGGGACCCTCGGCTTAAAGTCCCTCCCGGAGGACTTATTCCCTGAATTTTTCCGCCCTTAAAAATTCGACGACCTCCGCCGGGTATTTGAACCCGCGTACTACGAGTCATGAGGTGGGAACGTTACCTCTAGACTACGGAGGCCGCTTTGTCTCTGTACTTACTCTTTCTATCATTTCTTTTTGGATTGTGCTAACTCCCTATGTGGTCCCTGTATATGTTACCATGTAATATTATATCATTGAACTATTACTACTATTTGCTTGTTTCTTTGTTTGATTGATCTTTGAGCTATTAAAAAAGGATGTAGAAAAATAAAAAATTAACCTGAATTATTATTATTATTATTATTAAATACATGAATAAAATTTGTATTAATTTACTTTTTAATTATTGAAGGAAGTAGAGTGCCACAGCTGTAGCAAATTCGGAAGTTTTCGATTCAAATTCCATTGGTCTTCTTCATGGTTTTCAACAATATTCTTGTAAATGACGTGAAAGAAACTCTTCCCCACGTATTGCCATAAACCTACTGGACCTGGTTCGGTACTACACACAGCAACTCCCATTAATTGTCTGGAAGCACAATGCGAATATCAACAGCCTCTTGGCGCAATTCTTACACATTTCTTCACATTTTCGTACCGATTGCCTGTCACCGTAAGTTTATTTTTTACGTTATCTTCCCCGTCGTTTTTCTTGCAAGTCTTTTCTCAACAAAAACTATGCATACAATATTTAATGTCTCCATCGTGCTGCATTCTCAGTCCATCGTAGAATAATAAATTTAAATAATCTAGCAATGCAAGGTTCCTCATTCTTGCGTAGTCTCAGCAGTTTTTTTACTGCTAGTGGTGTGGGACTAAGTCCCTTGTACTGCGGCCACTTCTGGCCTATTGTACCAGCCCAAGATGATAGGCGAGGGTGATTGTGGAGCAATTGGTGGAATGAAGATTGGCAGGGGAAACCGAAGTACTCGGAAAAAACCTGCCCCAGCGCCACTTTTTCCACCACAAATCCCACTTGACCAGACCTGGGATCGAACCCGGGCCGCCGCGGTGGGAAGCCAGCTACTAACCGCTTGAGCTATGGCGCGGCCCAGTCTCAGCAATTAATTCCATGTAATCTATGCTTGGCTTCCATTGATGTATCTCAAACATATCAATGTCTATATTTGAATTTTGCTGAGGTATTTATTTTTGAAATTGAATTTAAATCCCATACACCAGTGTGAGAACTTGATCTCCGACTCAGCCTTGTCCCTTTCCTACTTTGTCTTGTCTTATAAAATACACGTATATTTCTTGTACAATATCGACTCTCCATCATGGCCTGAAATCTGGTGCTAATACCATTCTTCATTTTGAGGTTAGTGCTTCACTATACTTCTTACAGAGACAGAACTTACATTTTATGTGGAATAAAATTACGCCACTTAAATATTCCGTTAAGAGTTGACCTATATACAGAAGCAATGACAAGATTAAGAATGACGAGTTGGCGGCATTGTGTTCTCTGCTGATCACAATAGACGTCTGAGTCAGCGAGACGTCCTCCAGGGATGGCTGTTTGTTCTGTCTGCTAATACAGGGAGGAAACAAAGGTACCCCGCTACGAGTAAAGGCCGGTTCACACCACTTCAGGGTGTTCGCCTCGTATATCCTTACTGTAGCGTGTTTGAGAACAGTATGCTGAGGAGAATATTTGGACCGAAGAGAGATGAAGTGACAGGAGGTTGGAGAAAACTGCATAATGAGGAGCTTCATAACTTGTACTCTTCTCCAAGTATAGTTAGAATGATCAAGTCAAGGAGGATGAGATGGGTGGAGCACGTAACACGAATGTGGGGAAGAGGAATGCATGTAAGATATTGGTGGAGAAGACAGAAGGAAAGAAACCACAAGGAAAAGCAAGGCGTAGGTGGGTGAACAATATTAAAATGGATCTTAGAGAGATAGGATGGGGTGGTATGGACTGGATTGATCTGGCTCAGAATAGGGACGAGTTGAGAGCTCTTGTGAATAAGATAATGAACCTACGGGCTCCATAAAATTGTGGGAAGCTTCTTGAAGAGCTGCAGAATTGGCGGAAATTGAAGCTGATCACTTATTCTCATAAACTGTCGAATTTAAGGATATTTGCAATTTTTCCCTTCATTCTTCACGTTTACTTTTTAATTGAGAAATATAGCATTTCTTGAACTAGTGATAATTTACAATACATGTACACTCTTATACAAGGTATCGGAAGGTAAGATTCTAGCACACGAAACAGATAGAAGCAAATCCTCATATTACAATCAAATATATCAAATAAGTAACGAGATAGAATTTACTTCCTCGGAGAAAAACCCTTGCAGACACTGCACGAACACTGTCTCGTATGTACGAGTAGTATACTGAAGTCATTCCGACATGAAGTCAGCTCAAATATTATGTAGCACGTAAGCTGAGACACATTAAATACTTATGTATTCATACACATATTTATGTGTTTACAGTAATGTCCATGTATATATTCTTGTGCATTTACGTGTTGTATGAACAACCATGTATGTATTTGTGTATTTATGTATGTATGTACACGTGTGTTTGAATGCGTCTATGTTTTTATACATATATTCTTTGTCATGTACGAAGGTTTTGCGTGACGCATAACAATGGGTCCTGAATTAGATGATTGGATTTATTGGCTCTTCTTTTCAATTACAGTCAATTATGACAGCTCTCAATCAATGACTCCCTAAGACTCGCTCCATTCTTTAGTGGCCTATGAGTGCGTTTCCTTCCACTGTGACATATTACGAACGAAGAATTCTTTCCAACTGAAATGAATGGAGAATAACGACTCACCTATGAAAGAACTCGAACTCTGCTCTAACTCTGCTGAGCATTCTCACGTATCCTTCTTTTTATAACTTCCAGAGAACCGAATAGAGACCACCACCACGAACAAGTAGTTGTCATTCCGTCCGTTGCATTAGAACGTGATTACTGAACCGTTGCTCAGCAATTGACGTCCGCTCTGGCTCCACAATTTCAGCTTTCAGACGGTGCTTACGAAACAGTTGCCTAGCAAATGGAGGTCCTACTGTTGACTGCGTATCATTCAAGAATATGTTAGCGAAGCTTTGCCTAGCAATGATCATATGCGTCACAATATATATGTACATATGCATGTAAATTATATACTGCATGTATATCTGTTTACGTATGTATATGTTCATAGGCATGTCTATAGTAATGCGTGAGTGTGTTTGTATGCGTGCATAATTAAGCGTATACCTGTATGCATGTATGCCTATGGGCCGAGATACGCCTGTATGTATGCAGGCCTAGGTGCAGTAAGCTGTCTACGGTGCAAGGCTGTGAACCAGCCTCTCTCGTCTGAGGAGCAAGACGGTTGTACTGAATAGCGCAAGGTGCTGAGATAGGCTGTGTGTCTGGTCCCCACATGTCGCTCAACCTGACGCCATCCCAAACCAACCTGCGCTCGATTCACCTGATGAATGAAAACTTTCCTTTATTATTATTTTTTCATTTATCAGTACGCTCCTGCTTCATTATTACGGTCTTCGTGTGTTTTTATTATAGCATACGTAAGGGTTCTTGGTCTGAAACACTTCCTGCGTTGTGTCTGAGAATTACGGAGAACAGAAAGAAATGTGGCCCTTCAACTTTAACCGTGTGGGATATTGGATATTCTGAGAGTTATAAAGACTACAAAAAATAGGTCATCGAATACAAAATCTGAAATAAATACAAACTGGCCCTAACTTTATTCGTCACAGCCCTGGATAAATCGAACATAGGAGAGGGTGATCGAAAAAATCTGCATTTTTGTGCAGATTCGAAGTTAATTTTGTCGTCTACCGCCATCTTTGAGCCGATTGTCTAGATAATGTGGGACCCTCAACGTCTCACGACCCTATGGGCCTTCACGGCCTGATACAGGGATAGTTTTACTTTTTACTTACTTTACTTACAGGAGATCGCTACTAGACCCCGTCCTGGGCCACATAAATCCATTCTTCATTATTAAGTATTACTTATTTGCGACCAATTTTAATATTAAACTTTCACATATACCTAAATCTTCTATGAAGTTTCTTCAATTCAGTGGTTTCAACCAAAATATTATAATTGTCATGATATACCTTAAGTATATCACGACTGCCCTTAAATAATCTAGTTCACGAATTATTATTCTAACGACTTCATGTAATATACTTTGTGTTATATTCTGATTTGTAACTATCTATTATCATTTAGACTTATACTTATGTTCTTTGGATGAGAGATCAACCCAATGCTAGAATTCCATCAGACTACTGGAGTTAGATTTGGCGTTCCCAGTACTGGAAACTGGTCCGCCCTGAGCCTTGTAACCACCGAACTCGACTATAAATGTGCTACAAGATTTTGTGTTTCATCCAATTAAATACAGGCCTACGCATGTAAATGAATATCATAAAAATAGATCCTTAAGGTTCGGCCACACAGAGCGCTACGTACGCTATGTTCGCTATACGAACAGAAAAACATCTCTCTTTATTGGAATGTGACTGGCCACACAGACTTCCGTACGCTACGTTCGCTATCTAGAAAAACCGAAGTGAACGGAGAAGTTCATGGCGGTAGGCCTAGGCCCACTGGGGCGCTAGTGCCAAGGGGGAAAAAAATCCTTCCATCCGCACTATGGCCCTGGCGTCGAATCAGCCTCTAACAGAAATAAGTGCCAGCAATCATCCGGGAGGTAAAAAGCGGGGTGTATAGTGAAGTGGAAGGGATTAGTAAGGAAAGAGTTGCTGAACTTCAATGAGCTAGAGAGTAATACAATTAAAATACGATTTAATTTAGAGTAAAGAGAAAGGAGACACCGAGATTGGAAAGAAACTTGATGATAACTGGAACTGAATTATTATTCAATTATCAGCCAGTACCAAGTATACACTGATTAACAATTAAGAACAATCCCAAAATATTCGACAACACAAAAGAAAACAATAACAAGACCAAAGCACCACTACATCGGAAATTAAATTCTGATCTCATAACAACGAGAGCACAATTCCTTATTTTAATTCAAACATCCATTTCATCAAGAGATGACTTTTTAAATGTGAATAACTATACAGCTTAGAGTGCACTAGCTTATGAATAGAAGAGTAACTATACTTGACGATCAAATAATGACAGAAACATATAATAATAACAATTGCATTATATATAGTGATTACTTTTAGACCGATTAATAAAATAAAACCAAACTTCCTTGAATGAGGAAGAAAAAGATTATCAGCATATTAAGAAATATACAAGTCGCTGTGTTCAATTTAATTGTATTCGTTCCAGCAGTGTTGTACCGAGCTTGTATCATTCCTCGACGATTTAAACTCCCATTTCACTCTTCATTATATAAACCTCAGAGGTTTTAAAACAAGCCTACTGTTATATACACTATCATTATTCACAAGAAAACGTCACAAAACGGAAATGTTTCGAAAGAAGAGAACCTTATAATTCAAGGAAATATAGACAGACACATGAAGAACTGCGTTTAATTAGCAGTGCGTGTTCCATAACACCGTTCTCCCAGTATGCTTCCCTTTTCCTGCAACAAACCGTTTCTTAATTATAGGCTACATGAGATTAAGTCAAAGTCTTACGCACACGATTTTCCCCCAGAATAGATGCCGTACTTGGAATGTGCAAATACAAGATAGTCGAACCTTCAGAGTCCAACAAAAAGTGAGGTGGGGGTGCCGCACGTGCCCTCCCTACCCCTCTCGTAGTAAGTAATGCGCCCCAAACTGCCTGCATATGTCTGCAGTTCTGGTAGCCATCTGGTGCGGCCCTAGAGCACTATTGTACGATATTCAGGCCTTGCTTGATTGCTACAAGAAATAATTCCTTAGGCCAAATTGGATGCCCTTAGGTTGTCTTCTATATAATATTTCGAAACCTTTTAGGAGTTCAATCTTCTAATATGCGTAGCTTTTGTTCTTATGTGAGTAAGCGGTTCCCGTTTGATTGCACAGTTATGAACTTCTTATTCTATGGTTACTTCATGAAGTTCTTATTCTATGGTTGCTTCATGACCGCCTCTGTGGTCTAGAGGTCAGAGTTCCTGGCTACAGATCCAGAGGTTCCGAGCTCGATTCCCGGCGCTACCAGATTTTCTGAGAAGTAGTGGGTCTGGAACGGGGTCCACTCAGCCTCGTGAGGGTAATTGAGTAGCTATTTTAAGGAAATAGCGGCTCCGGTCTAGAAACCCGAGATTAAAGGCAGTGGGAATCTGCTGCACTGACACGAGGCACCCTCTATTCGCAAAAGTTGGCACTAACTTTGCCTACAAGAAGCGATCGATCAGTCTTTAAAGTTCACTTGCGGACTACAGGCCACGGAGTTTTTTGGTTACTTCATGAAATTTTTTCTTACCGATTTGAAATGCAAAATATTCCGAAGATCTAATACGTTTCGACGTATTTCACAGGCAACAAACAGATGACACTTGCATTCAGATAACTGCATTAACACTTAATACTGATCCTGGAGTAAAATTAAAATGTAATTATCTTCCATTTATTATGTGTGTGAATTATTTACTTTAATAAGTATAATGATGTCATATTACTAGAACAAAAATTTAAAACATTCTTCTCAGAATTCCATGATTTGTACGCAGTTCTTCAAATGCTCGTATCCCTAATGTTCAACTCATGACGCCTTCCTACCTTATCTCCCTCTATCTTCTCAACATGTGCTATAAATATTCACTGTTTCGCAATTAATTACTTTGTATCTTTTTCCTTGATTGTTTGTAAAATACTTTTGTTTCTTATCTATTTATATATTCCTGTCTTTTCACCTCGAGTTTTAAGACATGCACTTCTGGATCCCGCGATCTTCCGGCTTTCGGCAAACAAATACGTTACCGCTTGTCCCTTCGTAATTCCATATAAAAACTAAACTCCTTGGCTTTAGTCAGCAAGGGAACTATACCGACCGAGCGACCGCAGCTTGTCGGCGAAGTTAGTCCCAACATTTGTGGAATAAGGGTGTCGCGTGGTCAGCGCAGCGAATCCCCATGGCCTTAATTTCCATTTTCTAGACAGGTCGTAATTCCGCACAAGTTTAAAAATTCAGTTTATAGTTTTCGTATGCCGAAGATTTGCCTCTGAAACATAAGCTGTTTAGCTTACATAGCCAGTAAACAATTCCCACTAGAGCTTCAACATTTAGAGCGCAGAAATTCCCAAAACAAGGGCCCCGATGAGACGACATAATAGTTGCATGACTACAGTATACAAGGAAAGGAAGTCTGCTGCAGAAGGAGAGGGAACATGGGATGTAAAACAATCATATTAAACGAAAATGTAAAGGTATTATTACGGGAAGCCGCGACAGGTATTTTGTGTGGTCCAATCCAATATATTACAGAGTAAGAGGTAATTTCTTCATCTTAGTCGACGGACCTTAGTAAAGTGTGATTTTTTTGTGACCATGCGACTTAAGAGTGGCTCACTGTAACACTTAACATAATAAATGTCTCAGCGTGGTACAAAATATGTCCTTGCTATAAGAAGAATTTTTTTGCATGCCAGATGACACCAAGAGTAATCAGTGCCAACACACGTAACATGCAAAGATGAACACTGCAGAGAAAACTACAGCCACAGATAAAACAACACACATAACATCCACAACGTGGAACCGAGTTCAGAGCTACATGATCCTAATGGCTATATTTAATGAATTTTAAAGAAATTATAATTATTTCTACGAAAGAAAATTTAAAAATGATGATCAAGTATGGATGTATGACATAAAGAGGGTATGCAGTGAAACAATTTCAGGAGGTCGCACAAACTTATGAGGTGCTGATCTTATTATTTCCTAAATCTATCTATCTATCTATCTATCTATCTATCTATCTATCTATCTATCTATCCATCTATCCATCTATCTATCTATCCATCTATCCATCTATCTATCTATCCATCTATCCATCTATCCATCTATCTATCTATCCATCTATCCATCTATCCATCTATCCATCTATCTATCTATCCATCTATCTATCTATCCATCTATCCATCTATCTATCTATCCATCTATCCATCTATCCATCTATCCATCTATCTATCTATCCATCTATCTATCTATCCATCTATCCATCTATCTATCTATCCATCTATCCATCTATCCATCTATCCATCTATCTATCTATCCATCTATCTATCTATCCATCTATCCATCTATCTATCTATCCATCTATCCATCTATCCATCTATCCATCTATCTATCTATCCATCTATCTATCTATCCATCTATCCATCTATCTATCTATCCATCTATCCATCTATCCATCTATCCATCTATCTATCTATCCATCTATCTATCTATCCATCTATCCATCTATCTATCTATCCATCTATCCATCTATCCATCTATCCATCTATCTATCTATCCATCTATCTATCTATCCATCTATCCATCTATCTATCTATCTATCGTCTGTCTGTCTGTCTGTCTGTCTGTCTGTCTATCTATCTATCTATCTATCTATCTATCTACAGTCCTTTCGTCGGGCCTTGGTCGCTTTTAAGTTCCTTGATCCTATACGAAGTTGGCAGGACTCCTCAGACGGGGGATCAGCCTGCCGCAAGGCTGTTACCTATACACAGAACAATACAAATTAGAATAAACACAAATATACATTTATGCCTTGAGTGTGATTCGAACCCACGATCCCAGTGTTCGAGCGAGTGAAGACAGTTCATGCCTTATACCACGCGGCCACTGTGTTCGGCTTGCACCTAACATAGGATCCAGTGACAATGCGTGGTAATAGACCTTCGTAAAATACCGTATTTACGCATGTATAGGCCGCGTGCGTGTGTAGGCCGCAGCACAATTTTCAGACAGAAATTATAGAAAAAATAATTTTCTTGGAATATTATTTCAGGAGTAGAACATCCTATATTACTAATTATGAAAATATTTTTTTTTTTAATGAAGTGTGATTTTGAATATTTCGAATATAAGCCGCACCCCAGTTTTCCTCTTGAATTTTTGGCAAAAAATGTGCGGCCTATACATGCGTAAATACGGTATACATTTATTATGAAGGAAACGCTTTGTAGAATGTAAGAAAAACCATTGAAGACTCCTATTATCGCAATCTGGATGACTGTCTCAACATTCCTGCAATATTCTCTCATTGATTTTTTCCCCTTTTGCTTCACGTGTTTTACCTTCATGCTGATTTACGTTGAATGTGCTATGAACCAATCTCGGAGTTCTGGGAGAAACAGTGGAGAAGAATACTTTTTATGGGCGAAAGGTATGTAGTTTACGCTAATTATCCAACAGATATAATTTTTTGGTCTGTCTGAGCAATGCAGTTAGTGTTAATGGCATCTAGACCCTACCACAATCCCCAAGGTACGCACATATAATACAATGGGCTAATTCCTGTGAGCTATGCAGATCCCTGTACGCAAGCTCTCATAGCATTCTACTGTGGAAGATATGAATAGATGGGTGTGCATTGGTATAATTCATCGTCTTGGTAGGTCTCCAAGAAATAACATTACGGTATGAATTACTGGACCTTCCCCTAAAGAAATGGAACTACATTGGGAGTGGGAAAAGTGAAAGTAGAAATGCAGCCTGCCCTAATTTACGTGGTAGTTTCTGTCTTATAAAACACCACGTAAAGCCAAAACTTATAAATCTAATAGCATCCACCCTCCCCGTAGACTCAGTGCAAGTTAAGTTTCCAAGCTGATATATTCCAATGGTGAACTTGTTGATTACGACAGTTATGGATCATTTAAAAGTTAAATAACATTGTAATTAGCCTGAATGTGAGATTTGTTTTAGCTAATAAATGCTTTAAGTACGTCTGCAGTAATGAGTTAGCATTAAAAATACTGTTTCTTGTTATTATATACAACTCTCTCGTACTTTTGCGCGCGTGCGCTTACGTCTCCAGATAGGGATAAAGATGTCCAATTTCAGATATGAGACGAGAGCCCCGAAATAAATAGCGCAAATGCAAGATTTGTTACATGATTAGGACGTTTTCTGAAAAACGAAAACAAGTTTTAGGCCCTATACGTTAAGACGCAAATAGTTAATTCAAATATTTCTTATTATTTTACTTAAAATTATTACACGCGCAAAGAAAATACAGTTATTTATGCTTAATGAAACACCGGTGGCTTTGGTCATGGATTTCAATTGCACGCGGCTTTATGTCTCCAGCTGAGCTCACACATTTGGATTTCATTATGAGGGAAGGACATATGTCCGCATTTTTTCTATGTCGCTTTATGAGAGAGGGATCAGGACCTCTTTGGCACTACGTCATAAGCAGGGCCCGAAATTTGATGACCTGAAAATATTTAAAAAATGATCTATAAAAGCCCCCCCCAAAAAGAATCCAGAAAAATTACCTAAAATATGACCCAAAAATGTAATACGCAGGGCCCGGATATTGATGACCTGAAAATATGCCAAATGTGACCTATAAATGACCGAAAAAATACAGAAAAAATAACCTAAAGGAGAAAAGAAAGAACACTTCGCTTCCATGTTATTCACATTTCAGAAAACATATGAAGAAAAATTCCCTAAAATGGCCAAAAAATGACAAGAAATACCCCTAAAAATAAAAAAATACCGAAAAATTACCCCCAAAATGAAAAAATTACCTTAAACCTAAAAATGTCAAAAAGTGACAAAAAATTGCCTATAAAATTTACATTTCTGTAACCAGCAGCTCATATCAGAGATTTATATATTTAAGAGCATCGCATTGGACACAAGGAAAAAAAAATGACATGTTATCAAAATCCGGGCCCTGGTCATAAGCATTCTTATGAACACATTGTCGCGTGCTGGGAATCCGAAAATTCATGGAAACTCAATTACAGAGGATCGTTGTCTAGGAACACCTTGAGGAACAAGCGCGTTTCCCCGGAGATGAAAGAAGACAGAGGCTTCATTGCATGGCAGCGGCCGAGACCAAAGGCTCCGACCAACATGGTACGCTATATTCCGTCCGAGACCAAGTTATAAATGTCCAGCTTCGAAGGGACCGACAGTTGACAGTTGCCGAGAACATTTCAGTTTGCATTTACAGTAGTAGAGTAGTCAGTCTTCAGTCTGGGTTTGATTATAGCAGAAGCAGTAATTGTGATACTTAAAGTGATTATAACTGTACTCGCTAGTGTAAAAGTGAGCGGCCAATATACATATTCGTCATATCCGAGACCTGCGTGAATTTATTTGTCGCGTTACATAGGCAAAACGCGACAATGTGTTTAAGTACGTCTGCACTCTTTTTAATATCAGAAAATCGGCGGTCTCCTTATTTTTAAGAAATTATATGATAAAAATACATAATTCGTTACATTCCATTTCCTGTTTCTAGCTCATGGTATGTAAGGTAAATTTCTCTCTCATATAAAAGTTGTCTCTGTGCTTAACTAATTAAGCCCTATGCCATGAAGACGCATGGGTGAGTGAATGTATAGATCCATATTTTGACCTCGGCACTAGCTTGAGGTGAGTGGACAGCTTCACCCCTCGGCTGCTTAACCCCGAGAAAAGAGTCCCCGGTACACATTGGATACGATGTTGAGTGGACTTTAGAGCCGGTCTGGACGGCTTGTAGAATAGAAAATTCTTGACCCTACCGGGACTCGAACTCCGAAACCTCGGTCGTCCAGCCCGTAGCCAGTCGCTATACCGATGACGCTATTCTTGCTCCACAGAATAACTGGGTGGATTCGAAAATTTAAATTTGTAGAATGTGTTCTGATAATGTGAAATAGAAGATGAAACAGGCCGTGTCGGAACCCTTTGGGAGCCGATCGTAGTACGAGAGCTGCCACCACAGGCTGACGAATATACGGAAACTGACCCTTACACACTGCCCGTTACTAATGTGCATAATAAATGTAAGACAGAGCAACGTAATATCATGTAAAAAGGTATTATGAAGCCGTAACTCGCTAAAATAGCTGTAATTTATTACGGTCTCTTCTCATAAACGACCGTCCACTTGTTCAAATAAGTGGACCTACATCAGCGCCATCTGTGAGTGAACGAATGTACAGTTCAGGCAAAATTAAATGGGCTAATGCAAAAAGGACATAACTTTGAAAGTGACGAAAAGAGTTCATTGTTATTCATTGATTTAGAAGACAGCTAGTAAACTGTTTTTACCATAATTTGTAGGGCTTGTGAGCATTAGCTTGAGATAAAGTTGAAGAGATTGTTCAGGTCTTACACGTTTCCCAATGTTTTATAAAGTGGAGCTACTTACTTTTCGCACCAAATCCTGCAGCCGTTTCATTCACTCTCCTTAGACACAGAAACAAGCTATGTGTTATTTGTGATACTGTTCCAGCCCATAAAAATCAACCGTCATTTGAGCGTATAAAATAATAACCAAAATATATGCCCCCAAATTTACTTTGAACAAATAAGTGATTTAAGCCTAGAACCAAGCTATAATGACTTATTATACAATTTTCTCCTATTTTTCAAACCTTCACACCCCAAGGCTAAACTATTTCCATGATTTAAATAAAATATGATTTGCATAATTACAATAATTGTTTGGTAGGGCGGGACCGTGTTTTCTTCATAATCAAATTAAATGTGACATTCCTTGTGTAAGAATTTTACATGAAGAGTAAATAGTGAATACAGAAGAATGACTGATATTGTGATGTATTTGGGATGGAAATTATTGAGGTCGTTAATTTACTGTGTAATAATATGCAGGGGTGCTTCACATTAAACAGAAGGATATCTGAGTAGAATTACTTCTTCCATTTTCTTAACCAAATTTATAGCCAGAAGCACTCAAATTAAGCAGCAAATTTCATTTATGATTAACAAAACCTATATATAATCTTGTGGCCAAGCCCAAGTAAACTAAGACCAGGTAAGAATAGGCAGAAGTCTAGACAATAGATAGCTATTTGTACCGTCACTAAGAGTGAATAGTTTGCTTTTCGAGACCCGGAATTCTATTTCTATAAGGAGATGAGACCTGAATAGCGTGTGAGGTACACAGCACTGTGTACAATTATGTTCGTATGGGGGTAGATATATGCAAACACTTTTTGTAGTTCCCCAAACTGCCTCACTTAAGATAAAGGAACACGGTTAAGTAAATACCAGTATATTACAAATCATCTGAACATTTCACGTAGTTTCGATTCTGATTTTAATCCTCTGTTAAGGTGATGACTCTATATAAATGTTGTTTATATAGCTGATGTTTTGCAGACTTTTGTTGTTCTTATATTCGCCTTTTTGAAAAAGGATCTCCGTAACATTGGCCATACAGCCCATCTCTGCACAGAGCACCTCACCCCAAAACAAGATTAACATCAGGTAAATACATTACTAACAATACAATTAGCGCAATACAAATTCCTTCATGTATGCAGATACTTTTTTATTATTTCAATTTACTGGATTGAGGACTTTGTCCATCGTCCTGTATTCTAAAAAGTAGAAAACATAACGTTCCGAAAACTTGATCTGTTTCCTCCCTAAGATGAAGGCCCTTTAGAATCGACTTATTTTTTTGTTTGTTCTTCGTGCACTTTCACATAATTGCACCTATTTCGACCAAAATTGGTATGATGGTAAAGGATCCCCTTAAGGAGATTCTATACACTTCAGAACCAAAATATTTACTTTATACATCCCTGAAAGATTTTTAAATCCTCAAGAAGAGCTAATTCTTTATTACTCAAGAAAAATCCCTGCTAGCGTATTGAGATTCTTCTCTTCAACAGAGCTCAGGAAATAAAATGATCTTGCGTGCACTAGTCTATATGTCTACAATTGTTTTTAGACAATTTTCAAACATACAAAAATAAAAGGCAGTTTATATTTATAATGAATTAGTTAATTTCCTTACAAGTCTGACTTAATGTATATTAACATAATTGAAATTAACAATATAATTTTTCAATTGATTACACTAATTATACTTGATCATTACGCCGGTTAGATCACCGAGTTGAACACGTATACCACAGAGAAGCGAGCCCCAACCAAGTAATCAAATTGAAAGAAGAGCTGAAGACCATGAAATCACGTGTCCTGAAGTTGAATGCCGTTACTCCTTTTTATTAACTATCAAGACTGTCTCATGGTCCATTATTAACAAGTAGTTGCTATTATTATAGAAGGAATATAGTTCTGTGTTATTGAAAACACAATGGGTGGGCCAAAGCGTACAGGTCCAGTACTCAAAGTGAATTAAAGTCGCATTAGTTTGTGGAGTGCTTAGAGGCGATGAGCGGGGATTAGGCATGGAAGACAGGACTGTCGTCATTTTGTCACAAAAACATTGAGACGAATATCTTGGAACCCAGAATGAGTGGCGTAAGAAACGTTCCAAGCGGCTGCCCTGGAGGAACAAAAGGAGGTAGGTAGAGTAAGAGTAGTGTCACGTGTTACCTCACTGAGATGACAGTTGCTGGTCTAGCAAAGATAGCTGCAGTTATATGGATCCGAGTCTATGCCATCGATAGGAATTCGAGGTAGGATGTGTATATATGTCTATCTCTCATTGAAAATATGGGTTGATAATCAAAAACAAAAAACAAACACCGTGCCCGTAGCCCACAAGCGAACTATACCGACCGAGCGAAGTTAGAACTACGTACATAGCGTCTTATAACATAAGATAGTGCATTTCACAAAATTTAGTTCTAGATTAAGAATTTGTAACAATTTACGACATTGTATAAATTAATTCTTCAATCGAAACAGCACCATCAATCACAACAAAGATCAATGTATTTACCATATTTAAAACGAAACAATGAACAGAATATACTTCATAGGAAACACTCTTTGTAGGAGTAAATTTTTTCACTGAAGATAAAATACTTGCTACAGAAGTGGTTAAATTTCTCACTGTGATATGTACATTAAATAAACATATATGTGTGATTTAATACTAGTAAATACTTATATTATGTTTACATTAATTTTAATCATCAGGTGCATCTTCAGGAAACTTTTAAATTCGGACATATATTTCAATTTTTGCTAACATTCCTTCCCTAAGTAAAATCCGTGTGCATGTGTGTGCTTCCCTGTTTGAAATTTCGAAATAGTCTATCAGTTTTTACAACAAATTCGTATGGATATGAAGCTACTGGATGCCTTCTCAACGAAGCAAGTTTTGCTTGCTTACATTTAATAATAACAAGCGGATGAGAAAATTTTGAATTTGGGGCCACACTAACGCCATTTGCCTTAGAATTCTGAAATGCTGTGACGTAATATATTTTAGAAAAATACGAAACTTTATTTAGGCCATTTTATGCAAGCAATATGATAACATTACGTGGATGCAAATATTTTTCTCAACTTTCAATTCGAAAGTGATAACTATGACAATTTTGGGCCAGGCATATGAAATTTGGTACGGAGATAAATCGACAGACTTTCACATTACGTGTGAAATGCTCTCTGTAAGACTGCACTTGCAGACAAGGCAACGGCACCAATATTTTCGTCGTTATATTCGCCAAATTTAAGTTACCATACATGGAATATTTATTTGAGTAAAAAGTTCTTCAGACAACTAAAATAGTAACAGTAGTTGCTCTATATGACAAGACACATGTGAAACCGGAATGCACTCATATGAGTTCTGCTTGGAACTCCTTGATAAAGTCTGCAGTTCGTGCAGACGTTCAGAATTGAATGAAAATAATGGCTAGTGCTACTGGTAGAAATTGCCGGATAATACTTAATTCACTTTTATCCTCAAAACTCCCTATCAAAAACTGTCGCAAAAGCAAGGCATTGCTTTCACCACAATACCGAGTACTAGTTTCATGTACCCGCCTCCTGAAATTCAGAGAGCAGTACAGAAGGTAATGAGGGGTCACTCACTCATGGAGCTGAGCCCTTCTTGAGAAGCTGCCAATTGTGCAGCTATTCAAGAACTTCCCACGATTTTATGGAACCTGAAGATTCATTATCCTGTTCACAAGAGCCGTCCACTCTTCCCTATCCTAAGCTAGATCCATCCAGTGCACACCATCCCATTCTGTCCCCCTAAGATCCATTTTAATATTGTCCACTACCTACATCTTAGGCTTCCCAGTGGTTTCTTTCCTACTGGCTTTCCCACCAANCCCTCAACACCCTGTTCTCAAACACAATCAGTCTATGTTCCTCCCTTAATGTCAGAGACCAAGTTTCACATGCATACAGAATCACAGGCAAAATTAAATGAGGAGTAAAAGTGTAATTTTCTACCCCTTAATATTATGTGTCTATACTCTGAATTTAACACTTAATATTTGTAATTCCTATGATCAGCTTTCTGTCATCTATAGATTGTTTGAGAAGGAATGGTCACATGTCAACTTACATTTCCACAAATAGCAGGTTCTGCTCCTACTGTTCTAATGTCACATCCCATTTTCTGGATATGTTCAAATGAAGCGGAGAGAGAGAGAGAGAGAGAGAGAGAGGCAAGAGTAACCAGATTATATCATCTGACGTTAATACTAAATTCATGCTAAACTAATCTTACATTTCATATTTACTTTTACTTAATTTTCAAAATTCCAAATATGTTTTCATATTTTATACACATCTACCTTATTGACAAATTACGTGTACCATTTCTCATCAAGGTTTCTTTGTGCAGTAATTCCTGTTCCCCATTAATTATTAAGTATATAGATTTTCATTATTTAAAATTTCAGTGTTCAATATATATATATATGCCTCAATTATCGAGCAGGCTGGTGAAGCAGTTGACGTTCCCATATCATTTCACTGCTTAGAGAAGTAGTTTCAAGTCCCAATCTGTTGTACAGCTTACGTGTCTATTATTTTTTATTGCTAGTGGGGTGGGACTAAGTCCCTTGTACTGCGGCCACTTCCGGCATATTGTACCAGCCCCAGATGATAGGTGAGGGTGATTGTGGAGCAATTGGTGGAATGAAGCTTGGCAGGGGAAATCGAAGTACTCGGAGAAAAACTGCCCCAGAGCCACTTTGTCCACCACAAATCCGACTTGACCAGACCCCTGGATCAAACCCGGGCCGCCGCGATGGGAAGCCAGCGACTAACCGCTTGAGCTATGGCGCTGCCTACTTACATGTCTAACTTCCTTCTGTAACTAGCCAAGTTCTGGGACAGATTTGAAGTTCCAAACTTAAAGACTCAGTGTATGAAAATGTACTGCCTTGTCAGGGACTACTTCACGCCTCAGGGGTGACATATATATATATATATGACAAAATGTCAGAATAATGATGAACAAGGAAGAATCAAAGAAACTCGGAAACAAACTAACATCCGAATCTCTTTCACAGACCTTTCTTCCCGAAGTTTCCGAATGTGACTGACTACCGTACTGCATAATTTCTCTCACAAGACATCAAACGTAATTTCAGGAGCGAAATTTAATTCTTCTGTATTACTGTTAGAATGAATAAAAACGGACATGATATATTTAAGTATGTGGAGCAACATATGCAGGTCCTATATACTCATATATAGTGGCACATAGAGCGGTTGCTAAACAAAGAGCCCGAAACAAAGCAACGGCGCGGTAAACACGCCTCTACAATTATAGAGTTACTGTTGGAAACCGTGTAACGCAACCCGTTTCTAGGCAGCTGCAACATATGGACTACAACAGTGAAAACGGGGATGTTTTCTATGTGGCCTGTGGCGAGGAATTATCTTGAAAATTGGGGCGACCCTGTCAGTTGCCAGTTGAGATTTGTGTCCTGCATGGGAGGCTGTGAAGATAAGACTTGAGCGTGTGGAGCTGAAAAACCTGCACTGTTAGAAGCCGTTGCAGTAGAACGGCTGATGAAGACACAGAAAGATGGGAAAAGGCTAAGCGAGTGCTTTGGTGATTTGTAAAGTGTGGAGATTAGCGATAGAGCCGTAGTTACTAGTAATTTCGAGTCGTATGTATAAGTGATCAATAAATCGAATATCTAATCCAAAACCCCGTCTATAGTCACTCCACACACGTGACATTATTTAGTACCTGTACTATTTTTACCCAATATATATATATATATATATTTTATTATTTAATTGTCTCTCATGTAAAAAGAAGAGACCACTTGGGAGTCCTATGAATTGAACGTAGTTCAATATTAAAAATTCTTACAGACAGACACGCGGTCTGGGGATGTGAACTGGTTTCTTCAGGCTCGCTACAGTGAATGTAGCTGTCTGTTATATATTGTGATACAGAGGCGTTTCTAAGAAATGAATTGGAGGTCACAATTCCACGGAGATGCGATTCGTGGACACAAATCATTGCGGGATATTTAAACAAACATTCCCTAGCATAAGAAAATGAAAGATGTAGGCTCGGAAACCAGAGCGTTGCTACGAAATTAACACACGTTTCCATAGCGGAACTGTTTGAGGTGGTGATTTCTATTCGGTCTTTCCCGAAGTTATACAGGGGACACGTGAGAACGATCAGTGCAGTTCAGTCGCACACGAGGAGTCGCAGTAGAAAGGAGAAACAAGACTGAATTCATTCTCGAGTGATTCATTCGTAGTCCAGTAAGGAATGGAGCGAGTCTTAGACTGTCATTGATTGTGAAATGTTGTAATTCATTGTGATTACAAGTGATTGTAAAGAAGGCGTCAAGAGAACTAATCATCCATTCCAGAACCCGTTGTTGTTATTATTATTATTATTATTATTAACGGAACCCCGGACACGTGACAGTATATATATATTTATACACTTGATAGAAATCCCTTTTGGCTTATAGGCTAAGCACATCTTTCTTACAATTGGATGAACTTACTAGTGTCCTCTGTGTGTGTGTCTATATATATATATAGACACACACACAGAGCTTAGCCTATAAGCCAAAAGGGATTTCTATCAAGTACAATTAGGATTATGCATTACTTTTCCTTTTTAGTTATACACGTACTGGCAACGTACTGAGGAATTTTTAAGCAATGAAGCCGTTTGGCTAATTATAATATAATGCGTAGACCTCGCATGTCAAAGGTAAGGTAAAGCTACCCTGTAACAGGCCGTGAAGGCCCATAGGTTTGTGAGACGTTGAGGTTCGAACATTTACTCTAGAAAGTCGGCTCACAGATGGCGGTAAGATTGTCAGCCTTACGCGTCCGTCGCTCTTTACGCCCCAGGAAGATTCCCGGTAGTCATTTCTGTTAGAGACTGAGTGGACCCCGGAGCCATAGTGCGGCTGGAAGGATTAGGTCTATTAAAAAATCCACCTAAAAGAGACTAGAACCCGCGACCTTCCGGCTTGTAGAATAGAGCATCGTCCAAATAACTACGGTGTTCCCCAATATTTCATATGTTTTAGTTACAAAACTGAGTCTTCTACAGACGTGAGTTTCTCGGCTAATACACAGAAAGGAAGTCTATAAATGAAAGAAATATTTTCTGTCGGAGTTCAAAACAGAATTAATTAACGTGAAGTTTTGTAACGAAAGCAAAACAGGCCTAAGAACACAGGCAAACGAGGTCTCCTCATCTCTTTACCTGTCTTAAGGAAAGGAAGTTACAAGCCTGAATGGTAACAAATGATGTGGAAATCCTGTTTTTGCTGTCATATTTTGTTGAAACATCCTTTGGACGGTAGTAGTAGGTCTCCTCGAAAACTATATTAGGACTGACGCCAAATGATCTGATTTCAGGGTAGTAACGCACTTGACGAATATGTGTACTTCCGGTTAGGAGAATAAGTTAACTGGAGGTGGTTCCTGTTCCGGCGTGTCAGTGAGAATAGAAATAAAGTGACATTATGGAGCAAACGAAATGGAAAGAGAAAAATTCCAGTGATCTAAGAAACTATAAGCTTTCAAAAGTTTCTACTTCACTTATTAAATTTTCAATTCGGATCAATCATAAATAAAGTCTGACGGATTTGAACCACACCTGCTGACTTAAACCTCTCCGCCTTATAACTGCATTTTCATTCTCCACAAAACTAGGCTAATATGGTCTGAATAACATCCTAAAATAAATTTCAGGACAGAATTGTTGTTAACATGAAGGGTACTGCTAATTCAGTCCTTCTTCCATCTTAAGTCTTCTAAATGAATTCCCAGTTATAATTTTTGGGCACGCAGCCTCTTAATTTCACTTATACTTGTGCTTCGCGATCCTGTAGGTAGGTTATTTAACGACGCTTTAAAAGTCGGGATGACCGCCTCTGTGGTCTAGTGGTCAGAGTTCCTGGTTACTGATCAAGAGGTCCGGTTTTGATTTCCGGCGCTACCAGATTTCTTGAGAAGTAGTGGGTCTGCAACTGAGTCCACTCAGCCTCATGAGGATAATTGAGAAGATGTTAAAAAAATATATCGGCTCCGGTGTAGAAAACTGAGTCTAACGGCCGTGGGGATTCGTTGCCCTGACCACGTGACACCCTCTATCCGCAAAAGTTAGCACTAACTTCGCCGACAAGCGGCGGTCGCTCGGTCGGTATAGTTCGCTTGCGGGCTACAGGCCATGGAGTTTATTTTTAAGTGTGGGGATATGTATTGTCACTTGTATGGGAGTACGCGTGACAGATAACTTGTTCTAAATTGAGTGATTGGATTTGTTAGCATTTCAGTTGCAAGTTCTCTCTTAATACAACATCATCGCTGATTTACACAATTTACAGCTCACCGTTACATACGCACTAGAATTCTCCGTCTTCACTGGTCATCTCCTGGCAACGGATTTCAACACAGAAACTTGTACTTCAGATCACTATGATATCTCCTTGCCATTTCTTGTTCAATCACTGGAATATCGGAACTCAACTGAACTCCGTCTGTTATTCACTCCCCCAGCTTACGAATGTCCGCAAACGATCTTTGTTGTCCTCTATTAACTTTCGGCGTGGACCTACAGAAAACATGTGTCACGTGTCAGACTGCGAGTTCATTGGACCCGTTACTAGCATTGGGCTTGGCGCGGACAATACTAAAACACTTCTTCTATTGTCAGAATTGTTGCTTAACCTACCAACGGACTATTTACCAACATCTGTCTTCACGGGAACTTGTTTACCAATACGTTGCCTGGCAATCGGTGTACACGTGACAGTATCGTCGGATGATGGAATAACTGATGAATAAGGAACTGGAAAAAATGTATAAATCGTGGCCTATTCTAGGTACTTTCATAGAGGGACTAAGGAAAACTACGTGGACCTCAGTAAAGATAGCCGGTGTCTGAGAAGGATGCGAAAGAAAGACATCCTGAATAAATTCTGAAATGTTACAAACCTATTCGTTTCTCGCGATCTTTTCTGCGTGATTGCAATTTCGCAAATAACTCGTAATCCCCGAAAGTTTAAAAAGTAGGTACTCTTTCTTTTTCATTTGCCGTCGTAGCAATTGAATGGAGGTAGCACATCTAACGATACAGATATATATCTTTCTGCGCATAAGATCTGTATTTTGACGCAATAGTATTATCTGAATAATATAAAGGTCTTATCTTCTAGCCTTAATAGCTTGTTAATTGTTTCGCCAAACTGAAGCGAATGAAAAACTTATTCAAGTTACTGAAGGAAAGGAACGAACTTTCGGAAAGAAAATTATCTGTATTTAAATATCACCTAAATATTTTCAGGTACCTCCCTACGTGAATAATATGCATGTGTTCATTTCGACGTTGAGAATAATTTATAAGGTAAAGGAAGGATAAACATAGAAAGCCTAAAGATGGAGGCAGTTTATTTCTCCGAAGCGTCTGTACCTACCTAGAATAATACACGGTGTCTCAACAAGAAAGCCACACTTAGAATTTTTTTTTCTTGGCACTACAGCCCCAGTGGGCCTATGCCTACCTCCATGAACTTCTCCGTTCACTTCGGTTTTTCTAGATCTTACACATACGGTAGGACGCCTTGGGCGAGTGATCAGCTCGTCGCAAGGCCTCTACCTGTAGACAAACACAGAAAAACACACACAAACATCCATGCCCTGAGTGAGATTCGAACCCACGTTCTCGGCTTCCGAGCGAGCGAAGACAGTGCATGCCTTAGACTGCTCGGTTACCGTGACCGGCTCCACACTTAGAATATTCAGTAATATTTTTATGTAATAGCCGTATTCCTATATTTTTCATAATAATATTACTCCCTCATATTTACTATCTCAGTATCTTGAGTTGAAGGGACTAGCCACGAGCGCTACTGGGTAATCCGTATCATATGAAGCTCTTGCCCGCAAGGCAGTAAGTAGCCTTGATGCAGTTCGGTGCAGACATGATTCAGTTTTGCCGGCGATCAAGTGTCAGCTCACTTCGGTTTTCAACGGAAATTAAGAAAGCGGAGACACTCCGCAGCTCCAAAGGCTTCAAAAGCACTTCCTGTGAAACGTAACCTCTTAAAGCCGTCACTTTAATTCATATTTACGGAGATCTCACACTTACCTACCAGGTCACTCGTAGGGTGACTGTGGTACGGTAGGAGGCCCATCCCGCCCACAATCCAGTTAGTGTTCTGTAGGGTCTGGTCGTTGGGTCGACGACGGTAACTTTGCAGTAGAGATTTTAGATGCAATTTTTATCATTAAAACTTTTTAATTAACAAGCCTGTAGTTTAATTTCTTTATTTGAGAGACTATTCTTTGAAGAAAGCAGTCTTTTGGGATTTGGCACCGTGTACATGTGGTGTTAACCGACGTTTCGGAGGAACGTATCGCCTCCATCTTCAGGGTAGAAGAAAAAATATAAGAAATCTGCAAGCGAATAGACCGTGAGAACCGGTGAAAGCAGACTGTGTCTGCTTTTTACCGTTCCTCCGAAACGTCTGTTAACACCACATATACAAGGTGCCAAATCCCAGAAGACTGCTTTCTTCACTGTACAGCTTCTTTTACTCCTGTAAGGTGGAGTGTCAGATTTCAACTCAATGCCCTCTCCCCCACCAAGATAAGACCGTCTGCGGAGACCGCCCTATATCTTCTCTAGGGGACTCCACCTGGAGGGACGTTGTTGCAACATGGGGCCGGCTACTTGCCTTCATTACATACGACTTAGGCCTGCTTGAAAGTACAACTCAGAAAGTTTTATTTGGCAACAATGTACTTGCGACATTGACATCTGGGAGATAATATGACGTCATACTTCAAGATGGTGACTGTTCAAGAGGAAGCAATATTTGAAAATGACAGGCCACGGAAACCTCGACAATAATTTAGAATCACTCTGTCTTATGTCGGTATTTACCTGAGGTGACTAAGGAACTCCATGTAATTCTCATTGTGAGAATCGTGTGCCTCCCAAATACAAACTGGGAGCACTATCACTACACTATCCTGCTCGGAGATGAAAGCGTTAACACCGATTTGTCTCAAACTGCATGTAGTTCCTAACTGGATATTCAAACAGATTCATTCTTTCATTTTATCGAAATAAGGAAGGAAAGAAAAGAATGAGGATGACACAGAAGGAGGGATGGATAGAAGAAGAAAAAAACAGAATTTCATTCAAATTTACCTAACTGTAAATCACGTATACAGTTTGAGAAATCCTTTCAAATTTCTACTTCTTACTCCCTAAACATCTTTCTGACTGAGTATCGTGGAATTTGATGTAAATATCACGCCAGTGGAGACTGACAAAAACTTCTTATTCTCCAATACCCTGCCACAAATAATAACTACATTATGGCCGTCAGAGAATCCGAATTTAGAGGAACACTGACGCCATCTCTTTCAGGGTTTCGAAACTATGTACGATGATACATATATGGAATTTCTGTGTGGAGCAAAATATTGTTGAATATGAACCTCATGATAACTTTAACGTCCAGCCCTACGTTACAAATCAGTCTATGTTACAAATAACTATAGCTCTGTATGTAGAATTAGGTATGGTAATACGTAAATATGACGGCCAGGGTAGCCGAGCGGTCTAAGGCATGCACTGTCTTCGCTCGCTCGGAAGTCGGGATTGTGGCTTCGAATCCACTGATGGCATGGATGTTTGGTGTGTGCGTGCGTTTTTCTGTTTGTCTACAGGTAGGGGCCTTGCGACGAGTTGATCACTAGCACAAGGAGTCCTACCGAATGTGTAAAATCTAGTAAACCGAAGTGAAACGAAGAGTTTCATGGAGGTAGGCCAAGGCCGTATTGGGGCTGTAGCTCCAAAGGAAAAGATATAAATATAGATACAAATTTTCCTGAATACCTTGAATAATAGTAAGTCTGCAAGAAAGACAATAATTGTGTGATTATAAATTTATTTAAGATTTCCTGTGTTTGCGACAAAGTAAATACATTTGGTCGTCGACTTACGACCGGCCGCACTTACGACCACAAAAAATGAACAATAAAAGATGACTAATGTAAAAGTTTTTAAAAATAAATTATAAAGATGATAACAAGATTAGAAAGGTTAAAAACTACTGTTAATAAATATATGGCCGACATAGGACCAGATCGACTTACGACCTGTCAGTCAGAACGGAAGTCGGTCATAAGTCGACAAACAAGTGTGTAAGTAGGTACCAGAATTTCTTTGTTTTTTCACATTTTCACATTATCCGCTAGTCCAATATTTATCTGCAAAGAATCCTACATTCTATAGCCGTAGAAGTAGCAGCCATTTTATATTTTGGCAGACAGCTACAGAGCGCATGTCCACGCGTCATCGATCGACACTGCGTAAACTGTATGCTTAACGGACACGTAGATTAGAAGGGGTTCTTAGACTCGATTGCGCAGTCGCAGTCGTCTCCTTGTCACGCTTCGCTGACCGACCCAAAGTAATTGGCGCTTGATACAATGGAACAGCCAATAGAAAGGCGGACAGTGATCGTCAACTCAGATGAATCTGTGTCCATCTAAGTAAAATTTTAAGTGAGAAGTGCCATATCCGGCAAAAACGAATTAAATATATTATTATTATTATTATTATTTTATGTTTCTTTCCTTGTATGTATTAATGTGCTTTTCCTCCAATGCTTACCTTTAATTAGTCTTTGACTTAATGTTGTGTTTGTCCAGTAGGTAACTACTTTTTTCTACACTGTGCTGTGTCTGTAATTGGTCTTGCAGTTGCTGGCTCAGCACATATGTAATAAATAATTGAATTATTATCATTATATTTTTTTAGTTGTTTTCTGCATTTCTTTGTATTCGTGCCAACTTTGTAATCGGCCTCTGTGCTGTTAAGTTTGCACGCAAATAAACACGAATTTAATTATTATTATTATTATTATTANTGAGCTGCCGCACGATTAAATAAGAATTAATTGGGTTATTATTATTATTAACTTCTATGTGTGTATGTGTATTGCCTTTTCATCACGCGATGGAATAACCATTTGAAATGTACTTATTTTATTTCCTCGCCTGTTAAGGCTAAATTATTGTATTTTTGTTTTCTTTCTTGGAATTGTTACTAATGTACTAGTGCTAACTTTGTAATTGGCCACTGTGCTGTTAAGTTGGCACATAAATAAACACGAATTGAATTGAATTGAATTATTATTACAGGGAAGGTGGCATATATGAAATGAAGAATCATTTTCAAATTGTAACTAATTTCAAACAAATCCTAATTTCCGTGTGAAGTTTGAGCCTATATGTAATCTGTATTCTAGTTTCATATCGTAACGAGGAGCATTTCTTTTTCTGCTTCTAAGTTTATGGTGCAACCGGATCCTGGTGTGTAAGGCGTAAATTGTTCTCGATGCTCGAAACACCGGAACAATTATGAAGAGTTCTGTCTTCTGGGGTGTAATGTCGTGTAGTCGAGTGAAATCAGCCGAAGTTTTGGAGGAATATACTTCTTCGGGCCAGATAGATCCAGTCAATAGCATCCCATCCTATCTCTCTAAGATCTACTTTAATATTGTCCACCCACCTACGTCTTTGTTTTCCCAGTAGTCTTCTTCCTTCCGGCTTTCCCACCAATATCCTATATGCGGTCTTCCTCTCCCCATTCGTTCTACATGCCATGCCCATCTCATCCTGCTTGACTTCAGTATTCTAATTATACTTGGAGATGCGTACAAGTTATGAAGCTCCTAATTATGAAGTCTTCTCCAACCTCCTGTCACTTCCACACACAATCACATCCCAGAAAACTTAATCCTAGTATTCACAGCCGTGATATCCCCTTACTGCATCTACTTCAGACTTTACAGATAACCACTGAAATGACTCAACGTAAGATTCCGAAGGGCATATTTGAGAACACAATAAAATTTCGGGTTACATATAAACATAAACTCGTACAACGATACGAACTACTTAGGGGTACCCTGCATCACTGACTTTTTTTGCTTAGTGGGGGGTGGAGTCCAACTGAGTCCACTCGGCACGGCGGCCACTGATTGGCCTATTGTAGCCTGCCCCGGGCGATTATGATCATGGAGAATTTGGTGGAATGAAGATTGACAGGGGGAACCGAAGTACTCGGAGAAAACCCGCCCCAGCGCCACTTTGTCCACCACAAATCCCACTTGACCAGACCTGGGATCTATTCTGGGCCGCCGCGGTGGGAAGCCAGCGACTAACCGCTTGAGCTATGGAGCGGCTTTTGTCTGACAGTTAAGTTCAGGGTTTAATTTAAGGTAAACTTTCCTCACCCGGAAGTCCTTCCTTCATGATAAATTACACTTTTATACGATTTCATAGAGGGCCTCAACTGCAAGGTTGAGTCAGTCTGCAGGTAACCTTACAATCATCACACGTTCCTTTCATATTAGCCACCCAGACCACAATATTCGTTTTGAGAATGGCCAAACGTTTTTCCCTCATGGTATTTTATTCGACATGTTTGGAGGGCACCTATTTCAAATCGAACTCGATTTGTTGTTGCACTTTTCAGTGTTTCCACGTGAGTGTCGAAACTGCGTCACGATTTCGGTTCGCTTCCGTTGCTTACAGTTTACCACCACGCTAGCATGTATCGCCGAATACTGTACAATTCACAGTTGATATATAGTCGTTAAAGAACATCTTAAACTTTCAGATGCAGGGCAGACAACCTCTACATCAATAAAGTGACCCATCTCCAGTAGACATAACTTGATCTCCCAATGTTATTTTGATTGTATTATAAGGAAAATAGATTTGTTATTTAAGACGCAGCCCTACCCTACATAGTACAATACCGCGACAGGTGAACCCATTGCATACGGAAGTGTCACTTCCTAGATAACTCATTGTCTAGAGAGTGCGTGACAATCAGCTTCCATTGTTAGTCAACAGTTAGAAATTCCTAGGTGTGAATTGTTTGAGGCAGTTGCATGACAACAACAGCGTCTATTGCAAGTCAACGGCTAGTTAAACATGTATTCTCGTAGGAACGAGAGAGTCATTTGCACAACAGCAAGAAAATTGAACTATTCCACAAGGTGTCTGCTATTCAGTAAGCCAAGGACCTACTTAAGGGAGATTACACCAGATATTACCAGAGAAGAGAAGACCAGGGCGCAGATCAGATATCAAGGGAGAGAAGTGAGACCACAGGTTAGGGAAGTGAGGTCAGACCAGTGACGACGGACTAGTCAGGTCGCATCGCCTGGAAGAATTTAAGTCAGGGTGATTGTGAGTGTAGTTGTAAAGGAGTCGCCCAATAAAACAGCTTCATCTAAAGCAGCAACCCATTAATTATTTATCACGGAACCCCAGATGCGTGACAATATGATTTATTCGACTAACCTGATCAAGGATGAAGAAAGCAGTCTTCTGGGATTTGGCACCGTGTGTATGTGGTGTTAACCGACATTTCGGAGGAACGTATCGCCTCCATCTTCAGGGTAGAAGAAAATATAAGAAATCCGCAAGCGAAGAGACCGTGAGAACCGGTAAAAACAGACTGATTTTACCGGTTCTCACGGTCTCTTCGCTTGCGGATTTCTTATATTTTCTTCTACCCTGAAGATGGAGGCGATACGTTCCTCCGAAATGTCGGTTAACACCACATATACACGGTGCCAAATCCCAGAAGACTGCTTTCCTCATAGTCACCGCCGTGAAAGCCTCAAATCTTACATACTGATCAAGGATATTCGCGGTTTTTCTTAGTTCTTCTTTCGACCTATTTTGAGTTCTCCTTTTTCTTCATTCCCTCCATGCAGATGTTGTGATAATACTGTCATTACACGGCAACTACTCCTTCCAAATCCATTTCATTTCACTAATCATATCATCGGTCGACGCAGTGGGCTGATAATTAATGTACTGATGGCGCCGTTAAATAAATCTCAAGAAAATACCTCAATTTAAGAGATGACCACTTCCTTCCAGTCCCCTTCCAATTCATTATTTGCTAATCACTCTACCATTCGTCCCTATACCGTCTGAGACACATAATAACACAGGGTTTTACTTTGAACCACAATGATCAAAATGAACTTAAAAAGACTTGGAAAGAAATCGAAACTCTGGCGAATATAGTCCATAACGCATCGCAATATATTTATACTCAGCTGGTTGTCAGATAGGCCTGTCGCTACAAGAAGCTGAAGGAGTAAGGCAATTACCGATATTTCTAGTGCGTCATTGGGAAGCAAGTCACATCACCGAGTTCTGCTCTCTCTACCAATTGTTCTACGGTACTTTTCGATGCGCACTTGGGCGCAATTAAGCCTACAGGTGGTTTGTAAATAAGGTTTCAAATGAGAGGTCCTCTAAACAATGTTTCTCTCCTTAGGGGCTGCCTGCTGTTACGTCAGTTGGTGCTTCCGTCAAACAGCAGTGGCAGTTGCCAAAAGCCAAGATGGTGGGTGGTTGATGAAGCCAGACAAAGTACAGTCTCCTCCCAGTAAAATATATTCAAAGTAGTATATTTTAATGACATTATTAATTCGAATTATATACGATTGTATCGAGAGATGTATTACGTCATAAGTCGAAGGCCAGCAATTAAAAAAGGGAGCCTCAGGAAGTGGGGCGTAGCGTTATGTTTCATTTCAGAAAGTGACGTGTGTCGTCCAGCGAGTGTACTGTGCCCCTTCATGTGCCCTTCCACCCACCGCTTATTTAAGGTAGCCCCCTCACCTTATTCTTTGGCGGCTGGGTTCCGGTCGAATGGTCTCGCTAACCAACTGTCTCCAGGTGGCTGAAGACCGCGAAAAGAAGGAGCGTGCACGGCGCGTGTTCACTACCTACAGCCCCTTGCAATGACAAAGTAGCACCCTCAGGAGACCGTGTTGCGAACTCCGGAACACATGTATCGACTGGCAGCAAAGTATACTTAAAAACACGCTTTTTTTCGCTTTATAGGATTGTCTTTTTGTAAATGGACTTAATTCATACTGAGATTACAGGCAATTTAATATCTGATTGATGTATAAATTGAAATGATGTTTATTGCGCTGATAGTGTCACATGTATTAGTGATTAGAGATGGGGTTTGGATTGGTGAATACATTTATATATAGGTCGTAATTTCAAATAATTTCTGATTTCCACACTACAAATCACTTCACTTTAAGTCTTCTTAACCTACGTAATTTCACTAGTCTTTACGTGGTAACAGCTCTCCACAATGGCTATTCTTCTGCAGTGTTACCGATAGAAGTTTCCTTGTAAATAATCTTAACAATGGAGATTCTTCAGCTTCCGTTGCCCCCTGGTTAACGCTCAACAGCTTAACGCTCAACTCTCATCTGCTTGTAGCGTAAATTGTCTTCAAGGGAACTCCTAAGCACGGACCCCACGGAAAACACTTTCTTCTGTTGTCAAGAATGCATATGTACTGGCCCCTTACCTAACAATCGATTTATGTGAATCATATAGAAAAACAATCTTCTATTGTCAAGAATGCGTATTTATTGGCCCGTTACCTAGCAGTGGATCTACATGTGACAATATTTTTAATAATGCACAAAGAACAGATCGAACGAAGAACTGGATATCAGGGTAAATAGGAATAAAGGAAAATAATACAAACTCAATTTTAAATAAATAATTAACTAACTTGAGAACCAGAAAGAGGAAACAATATCCAACTACATTTCATAGAGTCCTTATTTCAGAGTTACAGACAAAGAAGAACTGATGTTAGGAAACGCGAAGCTTCATAGCCTGATGTGAAGCGCCCACCATTAGATGTAACACAATAATGAACTTTCTGGAGCAGAATCGATCTATAGAGGCTTGGAGTCGCACCGTCTTGAGTTATACTTAAGTTAATGCTTATGAACAAGAGAATAATAACACAATTTTTGCATGGTGGACACCAAAATCATTACAGGCAGCTTCCTATAAACAATTAGTTTCATGTGAAACGTTTCTTGCAGTAGGCCCATATGCTAAAGGTAAATATGTTCCTGTTTTTAATTAATTAATTAAGCACAACGCCATGAAGATGTATGAAGAAGCGCAGGTATTACTCCACCATTCTTAACTTCGGCATTAGATGGAGGTGAGCGGTCAACCTCACGCCCTGGCCGCATTACCCTCAGGGAAGGAACCACCAGTACCGATTCGATAGGAGCCTGTGTGAGCCCCAGTGCCGGTTTGGAAGCTGTGGAGAACAGAACAAATCTTTCCACTGCTGGGCATCGGAAACTGGCCTTGCAGCCCATTGTCGTACCGTCTGAGCTATCCCATTGATGAGGAAAATCACAAAAGCTATAATTTATGCAGTCTACAGGTTCGATTCGAATGCAATGTACATGTCTCGTGGGGATAGTTGCTTTGGAAACAGACTTGCGCTCCGGATTGTGGTTGCAATACAGTAATTTGAGGGCACCAGCCCATTGTTCTTTTTGGCATTCTTTTTCTTAACGTCTACACACTGCAGTTCTTTTGAGGAGCTTGGACAGCGTAGATTAACTCCTTCGACCCCGTAATCCCCACTCTATAATCTGGAGGGTTTCAGGCCAATTGACATATTGTGTGTCTTTCTTGTCTCTTTCAAGCTTCTATTTCTCTTTGTTTTAACATCTTGATATATTTCTTTAGGTGTATACAAACGCCATTTAATTTAGTACGCACGCATGCAAACAAATGTGTCATTATACTCGTAGTGTATATACAAACTCTCGCTCATTCACTCATGGAGTTGAGCCCTTCTTGAGAAGTCGCCAATTGTGCAGCTACTCAAGAATTTCCCAGTATTTTATGGAACCAGAAGGTTTATTACCGTGTTCACAACAGCTCTCCACGGGTCCCTATCCTGAGCTGGATGAATCCAGTCCGTACCATCCCATCTTATCTCTCTAAGATCCATTTTATTATAGTCCACCCACCTAAGTCTTGGTCTTCCTAGTGGTCTGTTTCCTTCTGGCTTTCCCACCAATATCCTATATTTATTTCTCTTCTCCCCAATTCGTACTACATGCCCTACCCATCTCAATCTCCGATCCTTGATCATTCTAATTGTCCTTGGAGAAGAGTACAAGTTATGAAGCTCCTCATTATGCAGTTTTCCTCAACCTTCCGTCACTTCATCTCTCTTCGGTCCAAATATTCTCCTCAACACCCTGTTCTCAAACATCCTCAGAAGAAGGATATATACAAGCACTTGTTCAAAATCAAAATAAATTTGCAAATGTTTAATTCTCCATTGTGCGGAATGTATTGTTTTATTTTTCTGTCTCCAGGCGTCTTGAATATTAATACAAGGCAAAGATGTATATCGCCGGTCACGGTAGCTGAGCGGTCTAAGGCATGCACTGTCTTCGCTCCCTCGGAAGCCGGGATCGTGGGTTCAAATCCCACTCAGGGCATGGATGTTTGCGTGCGTTTTTGTGTGTCTGTGTACAGGTAAAGGCCTTGCGACGAGCTGATCACCCGCCCAAGGAGTTCTACCGTATGTCTAAGATCTAGAGAAACCGAAGTGAACGGAGAAGTTCATGGAAGTAGGCCTAGGCCTACTGGGGCTGTAGTGCCAAGGAGAATAAAAGCGAGAATGAATTTACAGAGGTTGACCAATTGCTTGGGCTCCTAGGTCGCCACATTTAACCCCAATGGATTTTTATCTTGCGGGGTTATGTGAAGTACACTGTCTCCCAGGTTAAGATCAACGACATTCAACATCTAAAAGCCCGAATAAAGGACGCTGTGGCTACGGTAATACCAAACATGCTTCAAGCAACTTGAAACGAAGTCGAATATCGTCTGGATATTTGTCTTAGATTGAAATTTATTGAGAAAGTTATATACTCAGAAAGAAATTTTGATAGTTTTTCATCCGGACATTCTGTATATGGAGAGAAGAAATGAGACAGAGTAAATTGCAGTAATAGAGCAGATTCCCGATTATCCAGGGGCGATGGGAAGCAAATTCCCCTGGGTAATCACTGAAAGGAACTGGGATTTGTAAAAAGACACATATATTTATAGATGTATTTTACTTGAAAACAAGTGTCGTTTCTGAGGTTTATTTCTACTGGTCCTGTATGTTAAAAAGAAACCCGCAAGAAAACCTCCTCCCCTAGTTTCTAAGTACGTGTATTAATTCAAACGCAAAATCAAACTCCATTCTTCTTATGTTTGTTCTGTTATAAAAAGTAATTCCACGTGGAAGTTTATCTATTGACTTTGGACACACCAGTCAGTGTTCTAAAGAAACCCCCTAAATAAATCAGCTCCTCATTCGTCTGGAGTCTGCTGCATTTAGAATCCTTTTTTTTCACTCCTACTCTTTTGTTCTGTACAAATTTCATTGTCTACTCTTTAATTCGTAAATGAAACATAATTACTTAAGAGTCTCAACTTTAAACAGCGGTTGGTTTATGATTCAGAGAGCTCTATTCCAAACTTCCATTATCTTTCCTTCAGACCATTTTCAACAATTTACCTATATTTTAAGACGAACAAGACAAGTGCCCTTTAATTACTCTTAGGTCAACATTTATAACAAATAAAGAAGATATCACTGATTGGTTTGTTTTACGGCGTTGCACGAACTGCTGCAATTAAGCAGCCTCGAAAAATTAATTTAATAATTATTTTGAGCGCAAGTGGAAAGACAGTAAGGATAGTGAAAACAGACTTACTTTAAGATGTCACACTGCTTCTGGTCTGTGCTGGAGATAATAATTTTTTGGATGTATACAAAAATAAAAATTAAATTCCTTGCACACAATTTAGGAGGTAACTATAGAAATACCAATGATATATAGTCTCAATACTAATGGTAAAAATATGAAATTATCCCTGAACTTAATTAATTAAGCACAGAGATACTGGGTTTTCGGACTTTGTCCATCATCCGGATTCTAAATAACTGAGAACCCGGACGATGGACAATGTCCGAAAACCGAGTACCTCTGTGTTATACACCATCGTCAGAACCCTATAGGATCTACTTAATTAATGAAAGTTCACACACTGGAGAGTTATATCTCCACTTTTCTTGACCTCGACTTTAGAGGGATGAGAATGGCCAGATTCACGACCTCGCCGCTTTACCCCAGGGAAAGAACTCTTGATCAGTGGGCCCCAGTGTTTGTCTCGACGCTGTGGAGAAAATAAACTTTTTCCTGAACTGAACTGAACCCCTGTCCTCAGGTCCATTGTCCATCACTAACACTCCTGAGCAAACTTGGCTCTCCCTTGATACAGACTGAGTCGTTAAACAACCACGTTAAAATTAAAAATAAAAAAAAAGTAAAGTTATCCCTGTAACAGGCCGTGAAGGCCCATAAGGTTTTGAGACATTGAGGGTCCCACATTATCTAGACAACCGGCTCAAAAATGGCGGTAAGGTTGTCAGCCTTACGCGCCGGCCGCGCTTCACTACCCAGGAAAATTATGAGGCATTATGCTACAAGCCAGAAGGTCGCGGGTTCGAGTCCCGATGAGGTCACTTGATTTTTTTCAATTGACCTAATCCTTCCGACCGCACTATGGCCTTGGGATTCACTCAGCCTCTAACAGAAATGAGTACCAGGAAAATTAAAAATACGTAGGTAGATCAATAAGTAAGTTACAAATGGATATAGAACTTAAACAAATAAGAGTACTGATGTGAAAAATGCTTTTATTTCTCAACATAATCTCCCTGTACATTGAGGCACTTGTCCCATCGTTTCACTAGCCCCTGAAAACCAGCAGCATAAAATTCTTTGGGCTGCTGTCGGAACCAGGAACCGTGTTCGCACGGCATCGTCCACCTCATAATGCATGATTTCGTTGAATGGCCTTACGAAGTTTCCTGAGGATGTTACAGTAGGATTCGGCATTTACGGTTTCTCCTTGAGGCTGGACCACGGTGAGCAGTATGCCTTCATGATCCCAGAAGACTGTGAGCATCACTTTCCTGGAGGATGGTGTCACCTCAAAACTTTTTGGCAGGCGACGCTGGATGTTTCCACAGCATTGACGCACACTTTGTCTCAGGCTGGTAATTGTGAAACCAAGACTCATCACCTGTGACAATTCGGGCTAACATATCCTTCATCGTGGTAGCGATTGGGATGCTGTAATGCCAGACCCATTCTTTGCATTTTTTGTTGTGGGGTCAGAATGCGCGGCACCCATCATGCACAGACTATGAAAACCTAACATGTCATGCATTATGAGGTAGGCCATGCCGTGTGAACACGCCTGGTTCCGACAGCAGCCCAAATAATTTTATGCTGCTGGTTTTCAGGGGCTTTTGAAACGATGGGACAAGTGCCTCAATGTACAGGGAGATTATGTTGAGAAATAAAAGCATTTGTCAAATCACTACCCTTATTTGTTAAAGTTCTATATCCATTTCTAACTTACTTATTGACTTACCCTAGCATATAGAAATACTCGTAAAAGCAAGGAAAACTAAGTATGCGTTTATGTCTCATTAGCCTGTTCATAAGACACAATAAATCGATGGGAAATATGGCCAAGCTCAACTTACTTAGGAAAAACCAACAAATATATACATACCGGTGTATACATATATATATCATTTAAGAGCAGGTTCAGTCCGGGAAATGCTTGTTATCCGTAATTCAGTAACTTCCTATCCAATGTGTAAGAATGTAAGATTGATTCGCGTAAAACACTCTTACCCGCTGCTTGATAAGTAAATATAGAATTAAAAATGAGAAATTTAAGGAACTATCACATCATTTGTTGGTAACCTGACAGTGTTCTTCAGAATATAATTTACGCGATATTTCTATGGAAGTGAGGTGTGTAATTTTCTGTGTGAATATTCTTGGTTTTAGTAAAACTTGAATGGTGCATTTTCTGTATTACAATTAGGTTACATATTTGGTGCAGAAGGATACAGCAGTGCATATTGTGTTCCCCTTGTGCAGTAACAACATTACATTGCATAAGCCAACTAATTATCAGCCTGGACACACAGCACGTGAGTTTCCGTTTGACAGGTAACATTTACTGCAATGTATGTTTTGCACGCAAGTAGAACAATTATCCTCACGTTATGTATCCTTATGTATTGTAGGCATATGATCTGTTGCGTTCTCACTTTGTGCGCAAATATCAGCTTACTTAATTCGTAAGGGGATAGTCACCGTGATATAAGAGATAAAACAAGAGCCAGACGGAATCATCAGTAAAATAAACAGAAAATATTACAAAGTATTATTATTATTATTATTATTATTATTATTATTATT
>NW_019726234.1:1147823-1172951 GCF_002891405.2 Cryptotermes secundus
CTACCAGTCGCCATACCCTACCGGTACTGGTGCGTGCTATCAGCCCCGTTCAGCCAACGAGGTCGGCCCTCGGTACCCGATAGTTCCCCCATTTACCAGAGGCATTGGAAACTACTTGGGCGGGAAAAGCTTTTGCCTAATTTTGCTCAGAGGACTCCTAGAGACACGAGGATCTTTTACGTGCCGTAAATCTACGACACGAGACCCAAGGCTTAAAGTCCCTCCCGGAGAACTTGTTCCCTGAATTTTTCCGCCCTTTAAAATTCCACGACCTCCGCCGGGTTTGAACCCGCGTATTTTGAGTCATGAGGTGGGAACGTTACCCCTAGACTACGGAGGCAGCTAAATTACAAAGTAACTCAAATAAACGTAGAGACTGACTCGACAAACTAGATAAGTAACTGATTAATTAATTTAATAAATGATTAACGAATTAATTGCCTTATTAATAGACTGATTAACTCTCAAATAAAATCGTCAATTGACCGAGTAACAGACTAATAAGTCAATGAGTTTGTGATTAACTAAGTAACTAAACTGACAAATTATTAACTAACCAATTAACCTTTCACCTGACTCGCTGACTCGCCGAAAGACTCATAACTACTCTGCAAGAATTTTGTCTGAGCAATGACAGATGTTCACCTGATAAAACTAGCTTGTTGTTATGGTAAGTGAAACGTAATTACAGCCTGTTATATTGGGCAGTTACACTAATGTTACAAGCCGTAAGGTCGCGGAGTTGAGTCCCGATGAGGTGGATATTTTCAACTTGCCTTATACACGTACTTCCAGCCGCACTATGGCCCTGGGTTCGACTCAGCCTCTAACAGATTTTTTATATATTTTATATATATTTATTATCGATCAGCATTAAATACATTCTTTAGGCTAATTTGCTGATTTAAACACAGTCCTCGTGTGCTTATTGTATCGTGATGAGGGCTCCAATGAGAGATCCTCTTCAACCATCAAGTAGATCTGCTGGCCATAATTTCTTTAACCTTCTTCGTTGCTGTTGTTCCAGTACGGGCTGCAGTAATGTACTACTATTGTGTCCTAGTTTAGCATGATGTTTTATGCTTTTTTTCTTGGATGACTTCTTTGATGATTGGTACATTGATATCGTCATGTAGGGTCTGATTAGTCACATACCAAGGTGCATTTGTGACCATCCGCAGTATTTTGGACTGCCTTCGTTGCATTATGGCTATGTTCGATTTACTGGCGCATACTCATAGTTCGATTCCATAGGTCCAAATAGGCTTTATGATTGTCTTGTAAAGAAGTATTTTACTCTCTAGCGATGTGCTAGATTTACTTCCAATGGTCCAATGTATGTCTTTTACTTTTAGGTCTACCTGTTTTCCTTTTTTGGCTATATGCTGCTTCCAAGTAAGCCAGGAATCCAGGTGGAGTCCAAGATACTTTACTGTTAATGATTGTGGAATTACAGTATTATTTATGTGTACGACTGTGCACTGCTCTTTTCTCATTGTGAAGGTGACCTGTATAGATTTGGTTTTATTAATGTGGATTCGCCACTTTTTTTTAGCCAAATTTCAAATTGATCTAGATGACTTTGTAGTCTTTGCGAGGCAGTTACTGGATCATCATGTCTGGCAAGAATGACCGTGTCATCAGCAAATGTCCCAGTTGTAGTGTAAGTAGTCGTTGGGAGATCTGTTGTGAAGGACACGTACAATATCGGGCCTATAACGCTCCCTTGTGGGATTCCAGATTGGATGGTGAAGTTGCTGGATACCTCCTCGTTAACTAGTGTTCGGAATTCTCGGTCAGACAGATATGACTTGAGTATTCTAAAGCATTGTGACGTATTTTCGCTATGCAGGAGGCCCCCTCCCCCCGGCAGCGGTGGCGTAACAGCGCTGCCGCTGCTACGGTGACGGGCCGGTAAGCTCCACCCCCTCCACCGCGGTGACGTGGCAGCGCTTCCCATTGCGATGTGGCAGGTGACAACAGTGACGTAGTCGAGGATGCCGCGGTTGCTATGCAGCAATAAACAACTCTCGAGAGCGTAGCAACACATGTAGACACGGCGACTAGGCAACAAGGAAGCGAGGCGTTTTCCCGTTGTCTCACTGAGGGTTTATAACAGAACTGCACTGCCTAAGAAGTCGGTTAAAATGTGGCAGCCGCCGAAGACAGTTGAAATTGAGCAGCAGTCGCGGAAAGAAAACCCGGACGCGTGGTTAGAAGATCTTATGTGATAATGTGCGATAATTGAGAAGGCAGCAAGTGAAGACTTATTGTGTGACTTCAAGACTTTGTGTGCTGTAGTACAGTTATATTGGGAGTGTGTAATGCAGAGAGACTTGTACAGCTCCCGCGTTGTAAATACGTGAAGACTACTGAAGAGATTATTGTGTAGGGTTGTAAAGTGTGTAAACCCGTAACAGTGTTATAAGTACGTGTACGAGTATCTGTATTTGTAGTTACGACTTGTAGGTTGTTAAATAAACCAATTAACAATCCGAACGGCGTCTACAGTGGCAAAACACTTTACAGTATTTTATATGGAGCACCCTTTTGATCTTGAATACGAGTCCATCATGCCAAACCTTATCAAAAGCTTGGCTTACGTCTATAAATATTGACGTGCAGTATGCTTGATTTATTTTATGGATGATTCTGTGTGTTTCTTCTATTGAAAAGTGATGATTTCTAAATCCGAATTGATGTGGAGGCATCCATTCATCTGGCTTTAGGTCCATATTTAGTCTCCGAAGTATAAGCTTCTCAAATAGTTTATTATGGACAGTAAGCTTATTGGACGATAAGAAGATAATTCTTTTGGGTCTTTTCATGGTTTTGGTATCAAGATAATTTCTGCTGTTTTTAATTGTTTCGGCCAAATACTAAGTCTTAGAATAGCATTATAGATGTATGTTAGCATGACCATCCCTTTTTTGGCAACTCTTTCATTATTTTGGGGGTGATTTTGTCAATATCAGGTACTTTTTTGATATTTAAGAAGCCAATTTCTTCTTTTGGGCTGAATAGTTTTATTGTCTGAGTATTTGGCGGTAATGTGGTAATATCGTCCTCTATCTCTTGATCACGATGACTGCCATTAGGCGTAAAGACTTTCGATAAGTGTGCTGCGAAGGGTTCCGCGTCTAACAGAAATGAGTACCAGGCATCTTCCTCGAGGGCAAACGGCTGCAGGCCCGTAAGGCTGCCAGCTTTACCGCCGTTTATCAGCCGATTATCTAGAGAATATTTGGTAGCCTCGACGTCTCACAATCCTATGGGCCTTCACGATCTCTTACAGGGATAGCTTTATCTTTTTCTATATTGGGTCGTAGCAGGAGCCATTGTGGTTCGGATTGTTCAATTTATGAAATAAATTCTACTTTGATGTTAGGCCCTAATAGTATTTGCTATCATTCTATCACATACGCATCTATCCTCAAAAATACCCATTTAGCCTACATCAGCATGAAATCATAAGCGCTTATGTCCCGCACGTGGGATCATCCAAGAACAGTGATTTAATCAACACTGCAATCTTACGAAAGAACAAACTCTGAAAGGACCTCGTTCTATAATTTTCTCCACTCCGTGACCATTGTCTTAACCGTTTCCATGTTTGAATTACTAAACAGACAGAGAATGACTGAAGATTGTCCACAGCGGCAAGTCTAACTCAGTGGTCTAATCAAAATTGAAATCAGTGCACACGTCCTATTGAATATGGCCCGAACTTTCAGGTTCCATAAACGTAGGGAAGTTTTGATCAGCTGAATTGTCATCGGAACAAGAATGACTCTATTGAAGTCAAAATACAGCTGTTTATCTAAAATCACACCCATCACGGTGGCCGCATGGCCTGAGGCATGAACCGCCTTCTCCCGCTAGAACACTGGGTTCGTGGGTTCGAATCACACTTGATGCATGGATGTCTTTATGGGCTTATTCTGTGGTTGTGTGTTATGCGTGTAGGTAGCGGCCTTGCGACTGGCTGATCCCCTTTCGAAGCAGTTATATCGAATGTGTATAGATTAAGAAACTGAAAAATCTGTCAAGGTTCAAAGGCCTGTAGAGCCATAGAGAGAGAGAGAGAGAGAGAGAGAGAGAAAGAAAGAAAATCTTGCGTTAGATAAGCCGCCGCTCTCATTGAAGCATAGATATACGAAGTAGCCCGAAAGAAGCCTAAAGGATGAAAATGCAAAAGAAGACGGTTGAAAGTAGGCTCCAGAACTCCAGCACCGCGTGTTCCACGTGAAGGTCCTGGGGGTAAACTTGTACTGTGGAAAGGGGTGGGCGGGCTGACATACATAGGGATAGCTTCTGACGGACTACCGTGTGACATCATGATTAATACGCATATTAATAGTAACATGCCTCTTCAAATGATGAAGTGCTCTCTGAGAACGCTAATGCGCCCAATAATTTTCTCGTTAGTCTTCGTCTTGCAGCGTTACATATAAGTACATATATACATCATCTATTATCGCAGGATGAAGGCACGCCGGATTGGTTTAATGTTGTATAAGTGGAGGAAATGTAACCTAGAGGGTCGTTATTGTTTCATTTGTAAAGAAAGCATTCTCTCATACGGAGGCAAAATGAGACATTTTTAAAAGGAAATCAACACGAAAATTTCCTGATATATCATATAGTCAAAAGGAAAACACTTGAGGCTTTCTCTCTCATTATAATATTAATTATTTGTGATAGGGTGATAAGGAGGACGAGGTGGACAGGGCATGTAGCACGAATGGGGGGACGAGGAATGCATATAGGACATTGGTGGGAAAGCCAAAAGGAAAGAGACCACTAGGAAGACCAATGCGTAGGTGAGTGGACAATATTAAAACGGATCTTACAGAGATAGGATAGGATGATATGGATTGGATTCATCTGGCTCAGGATAAGGACCAGTAAAGGGCTCTTCTGAACTTCGGGTTCCATAAAATGCTGGGAAATTCTTGAGTAGATGCAGAATTATCGGTCCTAAAGAAGGGCTCAGCTCCATTATTAAGTAAGTAGTGTAAGTAAGTAAGATAGTCTGACAATAACAGTCAAGGCGTTTGGGGAACACCCAATTAGGAAGAAATATAAAATACTGAGTGAAGCACCCCCTTGAGAAACAACTAACCAGTTATTTTTACTGGCGAAGGACAGTACAACATTTATGGAAGCCGAAGTTTCATTACTACTTATATTCGCACGAGTCAGCCAATGGGTGCTATCCAGTCCACGCCAAAATTCCCGATTGTATTTTCGGTCTCTTTAATTGATATCTTCATAAGTATGTCTAAACCTAACTTTCAATTAATCCATGCGTTTTAAATGCTCAGCCCATCTTATTGTCTTCGACAGAATAATGCAGAAATGTAAATACATGATGGTCTTGGGTCTGATCACACGTGGTAATTTGTTACGCCAACAGATGTCTAAGGTATCCCTCATGTAGTGTCTGTGGGTGCTTACAATTTCGACTTTTTCAGTATATGAAATTCAGCCCGAATAAATTATTAAAAACCAGAGACAAATGATTATGCATGTACGTAATATTCGCAACATTAAAAATGACATTTGCAATTTCTGTTACCGAAACTCGTTGCTGTATGAAAAGTGTGTGGATAGCGTGAAGTTTAGTAATATTTCAAGCTGTGCAGGCCTATGTTGCTTGAAATGTGGAAATGTTTCTTCGTTTTCACATACCAAGAACAAATTATTTATAAAAATACTAAAACTATTTATTTAGAAATTTTCTTCCAGTTTTGTCCTTTGGTAAGACCACGGATTAAAAAGAAATGTTAGATACTTAATTTCTAGTTTGTTACGAAAATCATAATAATAGATATAAAAGAAGATAATCATATTCACTCCTAAGCATATAGAGACTGGGTTATGAAGTGAAAATATTAAAATTATTATTCGTGCCATCCTTCATGTTTTAGTTTAAATTTGTTTCAGGAATATTGCTTTACGTGTATGTTTGTGTGGAAGGTTTGTGCCAGTAATAGTTAGAGCGAATTTGGCAACATATATTAAGATTCAACATTTATTTCGCGGTTAAATTCCAATACACATTCACACTGCTACTTGTCTTAAATTTTTCACTTCCGGCGTCAACAGTACGCCTGTATCTTTCTCTTTTTACAAGGAATATCCAGACGTAATCATTCATTCTACCACTCACAGTTACTTAATAATTTTTAACAGTAAGTTCTGCTTGCGGAAAATGTACTGCAATGTAGGGTTCCTATGGATTAAACCTTAAATATTACTACTAATATTTAAGGTTTATAAGATGTCCTTATAAATTTTAAGTATACTTACTTCACTCTGCTTCATTTACATATCATCATTAAATTTTATTAAGTGGTGTCATAATTTTCCTTTTTCACAAAAGATCGCCTTAATTATTTCGTTCTAAATAAATCTCTACCGGTCACGGTAGCTGCGCGGTCTAAGGCATGTACTGCCTTCGCTCACTCGGAAGTCGGGATTGTGGGTTCGAATCCCACTCTGGGCATAGATGTCTGGTGTTTTTGTGTGTGTATGCTTTTATTCTGTTTGTGTTGTCCTGTGTATAGGTAGAGGCATTGTGACGAACTGATCACGCATCCAAGGAGTCCTACCATCTGTAAGATGATCATGAAACTGAGAGATCAATTCTATGCTCCAAAGTGGGAGCAAGAGGAGAGATGGAGAAGAAGAGGAAACAGAGGAAGAAGAAGAAGAAGAGATAAATGCCTCACCATAAGAAAAAAATATGCAATGGCTACGTACAGGTTGTCACAGCGTATTCATATACCAATTTTTCTTATACAATACGAGACGTATATTCCTTCAGGATTCTAAAAGTTTTAAAATCCGTGTTATTCTTGGGCTAGTATAAACTAACATATAATATTCAAGTGAATTCAGAAGGGTTCTGACGATGGTGTATAACATTCGGGATTAGCGAGTTTTACCCCTTGCCTGGTATTCTATAAACTATCGGAGGATGGACAAAGCCCTAGAACGTAACAATCCCGAGAAAGTACTTTCAGCCATTTCAGCAGCTCATCTTACAGAAGTACGGACATTTGCCACTACTGGAAGCAAGTTGCAGAGAGCATAAAGCCGTGCATTATTATGAAGCTGCTAACCGAAACAAGCCCAGGGCACTTCACACCTTGGCCTGTCAGTTCCACATGATGAGTTCCTGGCCACCCGGTTAAAACAAAAGACATGCCGAATCGCTTCTGCCCCGGAGTCTACAACTTGAGATATTCATCTAAAACACTAACAAGGCGCCTCAGGGTCAAACAACGCTGTCAGCTGCGTGATGACGTGACGTGGATCACACGTGCTATACCTTACAGAACTCACCCAAACCTAAGTTTCGCATGAGTGTGCCGGAAATTCGAACTCGCCCTCTCCTTGTCAGCCAGCTTGGGTGTTCTCAACGACTTAAATCGTTGCAATACGGATTTCTAAAATGGCTTGGGCTAAACAAGAAATAGTATATCAATGTGTCTTTATCTGTTGGTTCATTCCTTGATTCAATTAAGGACATAAATATTAGATACAAAATCATTTTCACAAAACTACTTATCAGTCTTGGGTTATTTCTCAAATTTACAGCTTCGAATGATAGGATGATTGGTGAATAATAAATTAGAAAGGATGTTGAAAGAAGTGGCCGTGGCCTAATTTAAAAAACTAACACTGTAGCTGTTCCATGTTCCGTGGACGATAGCTGGGATCCGGGCTGAAATTCGAACCTGGGACCGGCATAATGTGAAGCAAGGACACTGCTCACACGTTTACGACGTTTTTAGTGAAACTCAGTATCAGTATTGTCACGTAATGGGGTGACTATAGACGAGGTCTGTCTTGGTAATTTGGTATACTGACCCTTCACAGAACGTAACTACAAGTAACTATAGCGCTAACACTAATTTACACACACTGAATTTCGCTAAACATATACAAAGTTTTTGCAGTCTGCTATATCTTCACCGGCTGTCGCCTGGTAACGGCTTCGAACACAGTAGCTTCCTCAGCTTCAGTGTTCAAGTCCATATTGGCCGAGAGCTGTCTCACAACTAAGTAAATCCTAGATTCGTCCTGCTTATAACATGTCGACAAGGACCGCATAGAAAGCAGCGCTTTCAACAATTCCACTATTGCTTCACCCAGCTTTCGCACGGACAGCGTAAAGAACACCGCAAAACAAATCGTCCATTGATGCTGTTAAGAATCTGTTGCCTATCAGTGGACGTTGTTTGCAGAGTCCTTACTCAACTATGGGTCTACATACTACATTATCATTCATAATATGACGCTCCTATATCTTTAAGAGACAGCGTAAGCTCCAGTAAATTAGAATTCTCAAAATTCTAGACCATCTGAACACGTTTTAAAAACATATATATATAACTGTTTCAAACCGAAATTTTTACAAGAATTTTGAAATATATACAAGGTACTGTTATGAAATATTTTGGTCTTGTTATCACTAATTATTTTTTCCCTGGAATTAACAGCCACAGTGGGCCTAGGCCTACCTCCGTGAACTTCTCCGGTTACCACTAATTAGTCACAGTAAAATGACGTGTTAAATTTACATGTGAGCCCGGTAAATTACATCTCTTAGTTATACACAGTGCCTCAAGGCCTCATCCTCCGGAAGGCCTAAATGCATATCGCCAAGGGCGACTGGCTGTATTACTCCTTCCCTTTGAATTTTTAACAACCCGTAACAGCCTAAGGCAGTCTGCTAGTTCCGCGCATCTGTGCATCCATCCTCATGACTTTTGAAATATTATGTTAAGGACGTCTACAAAAATCGAGGTCTAAAATTGATAAAATACGAGCATGAAATTATATTAGATAATGACAGCGTAGTTCATTGAGGCACTATGATACAAGCCGTAAAGTCGCGGGTTCGAGTTACGATTAGGTGGACTTTTTCAATTGAGCTAATCCTTCCGGCCGCACTATGGCCCTGTGGTCGACTCAGCCTCTAACAGAAATGAGTACCAGGAATCTTTCTGGGGGAGTAAAGGGCGGTCGGTAAGTAAGGCTGATAACTTCACTGCCATCTGTGAACCGATTGTCTAGAGAAAATGTGGGCGCCTCGACGGCTCCTATATTTTACACTATCTCCAGAATGAACTTTGTCACGTAAAGAAATAGAGCTTGCCGTACAAAGCATTAGTATATGTCATGAAAAATATACCTCATTAAGATCTCTAATTTGTATCTGAGTCGTTTTTCTGAATTTTACAAATTATATAAATTTATCACAATGAGAAACAGATCTAACTGAAGTTTGGAGGCAGTGTAAATTCTTTGCATTTGAAAAACTTGGTCTTTCTTGACTCTGTGCATGCTAGTAGCTTAATTTTAGAGAGATTTCCCAGTTGTCTTTGCCAAAAATACTGTGACATGTCAACGCATTGCCAGGCAACGGCTCAATAAATACACCGCCATATGCACACACAACAACAGGACGAATATTTGTAGCTCGTTGCTAGGCAATATTTAGCGCGCCAATGTACTTCCAAGATAGTTATCACGTGACTTGTTTTCTGTGTGCTCTCCGCTAAGCAACAATAGGATTTGTTTTTCTGTGCGTGGTCAGTGCCCGAGAGGATATGAGAGAATACGGGAATGGGAATTGACTTCACTTGACTTCGATGTTCCAAGGAAAAAGCATTGTGGCCAGAAAAAGAATTAGAAGACTTAGTGTGTGACGTTACATGTGCTACAATTACAGTAATCTTGCGAGTGTAAGAACTGTAGTTACGACTAGAGAAGATCCAAATAAACCGATTTACAAATCTTAGTCACTGAAACACGTGACAATACATATATATTTGGAATAAACTGATATCAAGACAAAATATCAGAAATGAAAAATCTGGGTAAAGAAGACAGGTGACAAAAATGTACAGCGGTGACGTGTTTCCGTTCTTGCTGGGTAGACATAGAGTATATAGAATACGGCTCGATATGCTGAAGAGGCTAACATTGCAACAGCCAGAACGTACATTTATAAAGAAAAGTTACACTGCAATTTATTCTTCTGAACAATAAATGAAGGAAACGGCTTTTAACCAGGGCCACTTGTTATTCCATTACGACCATCTCTTGAAAAATACAAGTTGAAGAATCTAACCTGCAAGTTTCCTTGTCATCATTTCTCAAGGCCAGCGACTCTTCGCCCGTGAGAATAACGACGCATTAATTGTCCCGGGAGAGAGACACCGTCTCGGAACCTCATCAATGAAGCGGCCAATGAATGAATCTACATCCGTTCTCAGACCACACCCAGCCTTGGTTCTTCCTTCCATACACCCGCATTTGGGAACACTGTCACGTACAGAACAAGTGGAACAGCCTACGGCTGAAAGAACATTTCAATTGAATGCAGTAGCTAATAGTCGCTATTTAAAGCGTGTGAACAGGCTGACTGACTGCCTGACAAGAATAATATTTCACTGGAGTCGGTAATGCAGCTACCTGCAGGGAGAGCAAATAAGGAAATACGAACAAGAGAGCACCTTACATGGTGAAGAGCTTCAGAACCCGTACATCTGATCGAATGTGCTTTTTATGGTTTATTTTACGATATTCTCAGTAGATCGCAAAGTTGAGATATTTGGGAAAAATAGTATCAAATCGAAATTTCATTCATGAGAAAGTTAAGTGCGGATTGAATTTGGGTAAAGCTTCTAATATTCAGTCCAGCATCATATGTCTCCTCGTTTGCTGTCTAGAAACGTAAAAATTAAAACAAGAAAATTCTAATTTTGCTTGTGATTTTGTATGGGTGTGGTCTCTGACATTAAGGAAATAACATAGCCTGAGAGTGCTCGAGAACGGAGTGCTGAGGAGAATATCTGGACTGAAGAGGGATGAAGTGTTACGAGATTCGAGAAAACTACAGAACTTCATAAACTTTACTCTTCGCGGATAATGAATTGGAAAATGTTTCGAATTAGCAGTCGCTGCTACATTCCCGGAATTTTCCTCTTTGGACCGTCGAAAATCACGAAACCTCAGAGGTGTTAAAGTCGATTTCTCGTCGAAATTTGAAAAGAGGACCTCCACGATATAAGTCTAGAGCGTAACTACTGCGTCAACGTGCTCAGTTAATTTGGTGTCAAGTAGCTAAATCAAGCACAAAAGAAGATGGCGCACAAGGACATGATAAGAGATGCATAAAAATCGGTTGGTTAACTCCAAAGGGAAAGACAAGACGTAGGTGTAGTAGAAGGGATGATATTAAAAGGGGTGTTGCAGATTCTAGATATGAACATGTGAACTGAAGTGACTCTGGAGGGCCTTCAATGTCAGCTGAAGTATAGGCTGGCTTTGGTAAGCGAATTAGTCGGAATTATAATTATGAGCTGCTTGTATTCAACCGTCTCTTTATCACTAAACTGATTCCATTAAAAGCGCAATGTTACCAACACTAACCAAACTCGATTTAAACATTGAAGTCCCAAACTTGCTGAAACGTTCTTACTCCTTCACTACAACGATATTACCTGGTAACCACGCAAACTGTTAATTTGGAAACAGCAGTAGCATTATTCGATATACTGGCTACAAACTTTGTAAGGATGTACGAGTAAATATGTGACATGTGATCAAATCTATTAATTTACGTCTTATATTATAGCACTCATTCTTTATGTCCGGTAAGTCCCGAGATCGAGTCTCGACTAGGACACCTACAACCCCAATAAATTTTGTGTTTTCTAAAGGTCCTTCCAGAAAATAATGGAATAGCGAATTAAAATAGGCCACGACCTGTGCCTACCACAAATTTTAAATTTTATCAGTTTCAATCAACCAACATTCGACGACGTATAACCTAGTTTTTTTTTTTTAATTTGCTTGGGGGGGGGGGNCGGAGAAAACCCGCCCCAGCGCCACTTTGTCCACCACAAATCCCGCTTGACCAGACCCGGGATCGAACCCGGCCCGCCGCGGTGGGAAGCCAGCGACTAACCGCTTGAGCTATGGCGCGCCATAACCCAGATTTAGTAGTTTATTTACTTATTTGGAGTTTATGCAACAATAAAATCAGACATTCACATAATATGGCACATAATTGTAGGGTGAAAAGTGAATAATGATTTGTAAGGAATGTGAAAGAAAGCTATACGTGGCCTAGTTATGGACACTATCCTGACATTCATTTAGAGGAACTGAAGGAAACCACGAAAAACTTCAACCAAAATAGTCAGAGCTCCGGCTTTGGCTGAGAATGTTTTATTCTCATGTCAGTTTTCACTTTCTTGACTCTTGGTGCCAGGCAGACATATTATAGTTCATACAGCTGTCACTTTGTTGTCAGAATACATTACTAAAAGTTTAATATTTTTAAAGATTTATCAACATACAAATTTTAAGACCCTATATTACGGTAGTGGGCATGCGGTAGAGTAGCTGGTTGAGGCACTATGCTACAAGCCGGAAGGTCGCAGGTTCGAATCCCGATGAGGTAGTTATTTTTTAATCCTTCCAGCCGCACAATGGCCCTAGGGTCGACTTAGCCTCTAACAGAAATGGTACCAGGAATCTTCCTGGGGGGGAGTAAAGGCGATCAAAGCAAAAGGCTGACAAACTTACCCTCATCTGTGAGCCGATTGTCTACAAAATGCGGGAGCCTTGACTTCTACACCCTCAATAGGTCTTCATTGTCTGTTTCAGGGGCAGCTTTACCTTTTTATATTAAGTGGGTCGAGTGCCACTGACACCTCGTAAGTTTGTGTACTGTCATGTTGGTTTTACTCCTTGTAGGATATTAAAACTTATGAGTCTGGAGTAGCCTCCAATGACATATATCCACACCAGATACGTATAATGAAAGTTCGTCCAGCAGTTTTAGAGGTGACAGCTGTAACAGACTCGATCAATCCTATATTTGTTCATTTGGTGCACATCTTATAAAGGACTGCAAGAAACTAAAAAAAGATTCTAGTGGGAACACTGTACTCCTGCTTATGACTATGAAGACTACAATTAACAGTTTTGAAGAAGACGAAGTAAGAAAAGAATTAGACTGCGCCATAGCTCAAGCGGTTAGTCGCTGGTTTCCCACCGCGGCGGCCCGGGTTCGATCCTGGACCTAGTCAAGTGGGATTTATGGTGGACAAAGTGGCGCTGGGGTAGGTTTTCTCCGAGTACTTCGGTTTCCCCTGCCAATCTTCATCCCACCAATTTCTCCATTATCATAATCACTCGGGCAGGTACAATAGGCCAATCAGTGGCCGCCGTGCCGAGTGGACCCAGCTGGACTCCACCCTCCATTAGCGATTAAAAAAAAGAAAAGAAAAGAATTGCCTTGATGATCTAGAAGGGCCTCAGTTTATTCTACTACCTTCACGTATTAGGCTGCCTGACCTGCTACTATTCAGAAATAATTCTCAATTTATGAGTGTTATAGATAGTCGGTGCCGGTCACGGTAGCCGAGCTGTCTAAAGCATGTACTGTCTTCGCTCGCATGGAAACCGGGATCGTGGGTTCGAATCCCAGTCAGGGCATGGATGTTTAGTTTGTGTGTGTGCGTTTTTCTGTGTTTGTGTACAGGTAGAGGGCTTGCGACGAGCTGATTACCCGCCCAAGGGGTCCTACCGAACGTGTAAGATCTAGAAAAACCGAAGTGAACGGAGAAGTTCATGGAGGTAGGCCTAGGCCCACTGGGGCTGTAGTGCCAAGGGAAAAAATAGATAGTCGGTAGGACTTCTTGGATGGAGGATCAGCCCGTCGCAAGGCCGCTACCTACACACAAAACAACACAATTAGAATAAAAGCACACAAAGTTATCCATGTCTCGAGTGGAATTCAAACCCACGATCACAGTGTTAGAGGGACGAGGACATTTCATGCCTTTGGTCTCAGTCTCCTGCAACAAAATTTTATATTTTCTTTTTCTGCTCGGATGATATATATACTGACAGACCTAAACCTTCATTTTCCACTCCTCCAGAATTCAGCCTGCATCCTTGACATTGAACTTCAGAAGAAATGAGTTGTCTGTGGTACGGTGCAGAGCTAATACTGCGGCAAAGAGTAGAATTCTTGTGGCTGAGAAGTCAGCCGAAGGGTCGGAGGTAGCATTGGTTCCCGGACATCATGACGATGGGTGAAATGGGTCTCCTGCATACGTACGGTATATCCACTGAAAATTTCGTCTGGTTCCTGTCCCCTGACTTGTGGGAGAGTGGAATCTTTTCCTTACCCATAATCCACAGCAAAAAGAAAATAACTCCGCACGGCCGGAGTGACAGTGTCATCTGCAGCTTTGAATATTACGATGTACTTGTGTTCAAGAATCTTCTGCAGCCAGACACTTCTTAAATTAATGATGAGTCATAACTCCAGCAACTGACGGTAGTTGAGGAATCACTGACAGTGCATGGGAACAGATTAACGAGGAATTTGCCTTATACGACAAGGCCCCTCATTTGTGTTTGAGTGTTGTCCAGTCCTACAGCCACAACATCGGCTATTCTGAGTAAAACTTTCTCATTTATCCTCAGTCTCTCCAGATAAATGCCAGGCTAGCACCTCGTTTCAGGGAACGATCGTTTCCGTTCACTCTCTTTTCCATTCATTATGCACTACAATCCTATCATTCCACACTATAATTTCCGAGACATTAAAAACGTAGTTAATCTTGGAATGCCAACTGTAAATCATTCAAAGCTAAGCCGACAAATTACGCTACCACAGATGCTGTCCTATCACGTTTAAGCAATGCAGGTTATATAAAAACTTTATAAAAGAACTCCGTGGTTTTAGTCCGCAAGCGACCTATACCGACCGAATGACCGACGCTTGTCAGCGAAGTTAGTATCAGCTTCAGCGGTTAGAGGGTGTCGCGTGGTCAGCGCAAAGAATCCACACAGCCATTAATTTCGGATTTGTAGACCGGAGCCGCTATTTCCTTGAAATAGCTCCTGAATTATTCTCAGGCTGAGTGGACCAAGTTCCAGACCCACTACTTCTCAGAAAATCTAGTAGAGTTAGGAATTGAACCCGGACCTCTGGATCTGTAGCCAGGAAATCTGACACCACATAAGAACTTCATAACACTTTTAAATGTAAAGAAAAGTTTGGAAAATCTATTGGCTGTGTAATTCATACAAAATTCCAACGGATGGAATATGACAACATACACGTATGTAAGAATTTCTGCGAAGTTCAAAATTGTTCTCCTTTATAACATACGAGATTAAATGACCCGCAGATAAATAAAGTAGCGTGCATACACTACCTATAGTATTTAAATTTAACTTTTAAACTATTAGTTGGAATCTCATATATTCACATTAAATTATAGCAATTTAAATTAATTGTTGCGTTGCAGGATTTACAATTTTTATCAAAGTATATGATAACTTAACTAAAGATGTGTTTAATAGAAAATCTTTTGACTATAAACAGAGAAAAGTAGACTGCGTAGAAAACACAGCTTCCATTATTGCTGTAATATTTCTTTTGTAGTGGCAACATGCTTGTTCGCGGAGCCGTTATTTAGCAACGGCTCTTATACAGTTACTTGTGCCTACATACCACAATATATACACATACACTCAAAATAATTAGCTTTAAATTTTCAGCAGCAAAATGAGCTGTTAGCAACAAATGAATATACTCGTAACTCTCAGACACACACTTCAGTACAAGGACATTGACATCCCTGATACTGATTTTGGGACTAAATCTCGACTTACTTACTTACTTACTTACTTACTTACTTACTTACTTATGGAACTGAGTCCTTCTTGAGGAGAAGCAAATTCTGCAGCTACTCAAGAATTTCCCAGCAGTTTATGGAACCTGAAGGTTCATTACCTTGTTTACAAGAGCCAACCACTGTTCCCTGTCCTGAGACATATCAATCCTATTTATCCCACCCCATGCTATCTCTCTAAGATCCATTTTAATATTGTCCACTCACCTATGCCTTGGTCTTCCAAGTGGTCTCTTTCCTTCTGGCTTTCCCTCCAATATCCTATATGCATTCCTTTTCTCCCCCATTCGTGCTACATGCCCTGCACCTCATCCTCCTTGACTTGATCATTCTAATTATACTTGGAGAAGAGTGCAAGAGTTATGAAACTTATCCTAACTGATTCTCTAGATAGGAAATAATTCGTGGTTATGAAAATATACACTTGTAGTAAGCTCAAAAATTTCTAATTAAGTAATGCTTTTCTTATCGAAAGGAGGCGCCTGAAGTTAAAGATCACGATTAGTATTGTGGGTTTTTGTGCTTGGCGTGGATGTCGGGATCAATTTTGTAATTAGATGTTACGGGCAGCTTGCATAGCCGCCCCTTCGGTACCTCGACCGGCCCGTCATTCTATGCTGGGCGCAGCACACTTCATAAATGAATGCAGTACTGCACAACTCGTAACCTGCCACTGTCTGTTGTACGTATGCTGACTCGCTATATTGGCCCCTACAACAAAATAAAGCCATAACACTAGCCATCAAGCATTTGGTAAGAAAAAGGGAAACGCCTTTAAATTAGCTGCTATGCTAATTTCAGATATGGGAATAACATTTGTCTATCTTGTCACAAGTTTGCACATTGCCTGATAAAATTTAACAGGGCATTTCTTTATTTTTTCATTCCTATTTTAAGTGTTCTTACAATATTTGTCAGCCTTGGTGTAAAAATAATATGTTCTAGCAGCATATAAAATTTATTCTCCTTTAAAACCCCCATAATTTCGAAATGTGTAAAAATTGATGCTTTCTTATGTATTTTATACTAAGATGAAGTGTAACAAAAATCCTGTGTGTATTACAGACGCTTGATCGTGGCTATTTTGATCAGCTTACTCGAATCATTCACAGAAAATTTATTTCATACATTTCATCGATAAAGTGTGAATATTTTATACTATTAATTTAAATCAAATATGTTATCAATTAAAAAAATTCCTCCCTTCTTTGAACGGAATTTGCTTCTTGGAGTGATTCTTCGAGAATTTCACAGTTTTCTAAATTCTGAACATAACTATTAAAAAATTCATAAACTGTTATTTTTTCGGATATATGCAGGAAAAATAATGTGTACTTACTTCTTGGCACGACAGTTCTCTATGAAACTTGGCGTTCTTTACAACAGGTGCCCAAAATTCTCCGTTATTTGACAGTTTCTTCCATCTCGTCTCTTAGGGTAGTGTGTCGACAAAGAGGAAAATTTCACACGAACTTACACACAGTATGAATATTCGAACATGCATACCCAAACATCGTTCGGTTAAGACATTGACCACTTAAGTTAGCAGTCACAGGACCAGATTCTGCAAAACTAAAATGCAAATCAATGGCACTATCTGCGCAGATTAAAACATATCACTGTCTTCGTCGCGTCATCTTCAAGATTACAGTTCAAATTCAGGCATCGGAAGTTATTCCTTTAGAAATTTCAATTGAGACTAAAAGTTCATATGCCTACTTTTTTTTTGGTTTGTTCACTAATTATGATATACTCATAGTGCTCGTAACATCTGTAAAAAAACAGCTTATCAGCACTCCAGTTACAGAACCTACAAATTTTCTGTTACCTCGAAGATGTATATTAAAGAAATGATATGGTAGAATGTCCGTAACATATTAATTTTACATGCGAGTAAGTAACCACAAATAACACGTGACCGTAACAGCAGTCTGTAGCACGCGGAGCTTAAAGTGGTCGGGTTTTCTCCTCAACCAAAACTCTTCTTTCATACTCGTTGGTCAGCGGGGTCAGAGTGCAACGTATAGCTTACAGTTTGAATGGCAGTAGATATCTGGGAGGAGGGTACAAAGGTTACCGTCTTGACAGCAGCCAATACTAATTAACTTGTCTGTCTGTCTGTCCACACAACTTGCTCATGCGTGTGCTTAGGGAATTGCCTTACTGGCTATGAGAATCGTGATGCTTTTGATATCCAGCGATTTGCATAGACATGAGAGTACCCAAATCAGACATCGCATACACCGGCACGCAACAGCTAATCCCCTGCCTACATCTCCAAGACAATTTACGAAATTACTATGTATAACTCTCACCAATACAGCACAACGCACAGCATGTCATGTTTAACTCAGTTCTTAAAATGTAGAAATAAAAAATTAAATAAAACCATCCAGAATGATTTAAATACGAAGGGATGAAAATGAAAAAATATCGCTATACCTTCGCATTCTATAAAGAGTGCCTCTTGTAGGAAATGACAGAATATACACTTTCTTTGTTTGATGTTCAGACATTCCGTAAGAAGTTAAAAATGGAATTAAAAAAGTAAAATTATCCCTGTAACAGACCGTGGAGGCCCATAAGGTTGTGAGATGTCGAGATTTCCACATTTTCTAGACAATCGGCTCAAAGATGGCAGTGAGATTGTTAGCCTCATGCACCGGCCGCCCCTTACCCCCAGGACGGTGTTTATGTCATATACCCAGGAATATCCCTGGTACTCATTTCTGTTAGAGGCTGCGACCCCAGGGCCGTAGTGCGGCTGGAAGCATTAGGTAAATTGAAAAAATTCACCTCATTGAGACTTGAACTCGAGACTTTCCGGCTTGTAGCATAGTGGCTCAACAAACTACGCTACAGAGTGCTCCATTAAAAATGGAATATGAAACAGAATATTAACAAGCAGAAATGTAATAATTCATAATATATATGGATAAATACCGTCTTAAGTGCAACAAATTTTATTGTAGTTTTTACTTCTTTTCCTCCTCCACACTACATGTTTCGGCCCTAAATGGCCATCATCAGGTGTGTATCATTCACGTAGCTGTTACACTGCTTTTTAAAATTTAAAATTACCAGTCTTTCTAATTGTATAAAATCTTTGTTAATCTACACGCGTCGATTTGATTTTTAAATTAGCACTTTTTAAANATATATATTGTGTGAGTGTAACAGGATGCTGAAATATAATATTGTAATAATTCATATTCGCAACCAATTTTCTAACATTCAGCTCTGAATTAATCTTCTCGCCTCCTGATAAAAACGTTGAAATTAGAATATATAAAAAGTATAATTGTGTCTCTTATTTTGCATAATTGTGATATTTGTTCTCTCAAATTTAGAGATCATAAACAGGAGAAATTTCAAGTTTCTAAAGAAAATAATTGGAACTAAGAGAGAGTGAGACAGAAAATAATATTGTTCCGGAGAAAGTTTTGTAATGAGGACCTCCAATGTTCAAATGAGGAAGATATTAATGGAAGGTGCATGGAAGAAATGAAACAATATTAAGATCGACATAGACTGGAATATTAAACTGGATATTGAAATAGATCTTTAATAAATAAATTGGATGGATTGGGTCTGAATTCTTGCTTTTCAGCATAGGAACCAATGTAGGGCAGTTTGAACACGGTTATCACCCACATATTTTTGTAAAAGTAATGAAACTTATTGACTAGTCAAACAACTATTATCCTTTCAAGGATTCTCTTCCATGACGTAAACTAGCTGTAGCCCTTTCACGAAGCAGGAATGTTGAGTGCCAAATATGTAAACATCGCCAGCATATCCTGAACTGTAGAAGTGTCTTATCTTTAGGCGTGTTCTGTTACATAGAATCTACTGCCATACTAAGAGGTTTTACAAGAAAGTAAGTTTTGCCGTGCTTTTATTCCAGTTGACAATTCTAAAAGTTATGCATGCACTCTGAAGGCGTAGAAATGTGGAATACTAAATACTCATTAAGCATTCCTCTGAAAATTATACTCTTTGTGTCTTGGGCCTTGCGATATTGAGGCAATTCTTGTTCCCTGCAAGAAGATGGAAATCTCTGCTTTTAGCAGGGATACACCTTCTTATATCACTATAATCGTACGGCAGCAAACATCAGGGCAAAATGCAAGGTTCCTTTCAAACGTCAGCAATATTGCTAATCAAACATTACTTGCAAGAATAGAGAAGTTCCTTCCATTTACAAATTATTACTCTTAATCAACCCGTTCTTTGTGTAATACCGTCATAAAAAAAAGGGTTTAACGCTCGCACCTAACACGAAGATTACATATTAGCAAAAAGCACATCAGATGCTGTCAGATGTCCGTCGTTCACTTTCATCGCTCGAGACATGCATCTTCACAAGGTGTGTCGATATCTTAGAACAATTAAACTAATTTCAGTCCTCAGCGATAAGGGATCTTGTTTTAGTTTTTGATGTTGGCAGTTTAAACACCGGTTCGCGAGTTTGGCGTTATGGGGATCTTATTGCGAAGTGATTTTCCCTCGTCCCGAAACAGGTATAACGCAGAATATTAACTAATATAATTTCTGTGTATGATATGAAAGATTGTAATTACGTCTAAAATTATAGTTCTCTGATGAAGGTAAAAGGAAGTTCAGCAGCTCATAGACTTAAACCCACAGATGTGCCAAACAGTGCATTCTTAGAAGGTACTTTTTAGCTGTAACTTGTTCGGAAATTGGTTTTCTAAACTTTCCTTTCCTGCATCGTAATTTTATATTCCTCTGCATTTTATTAGCATTATATCAGAGCAATACTTGCTCCAGTGTCCTCGGACATATTCTTCTTGCCTCATTTTCCTTCCACACAAATTCACAGCTGTAAAATATTTGCTTAAAGCAAGATAATAGCAAGCACAGATAGCCCAGCTTCTGACTGGTGCTCCCAAGGTGTTGAGTAAGTAAAGTAAAGTAAAGCTATCCTTGCAACGGGCCGTGAAGACCCATAGGGTTGAGAGACGTTGAGGGTCCCACATTATCTAGACAAACGGCTCAAAGATGGCGGTAAGGTTGTCAGTCCTACGCGCCGGCCGCGCTCTACTCTCCAGGAACATTATTTAATTAATTCCTGGTACTCATTTCTCTTAGAGGCTGAGTGGACCCCAGGGCCATTGTGCGGCCGGAAGGATTAGGTCAATTGAAAAAAATCCAATGACCTCATCGGGACTAGATTTATTGATCGCTCTAACACACTACTTGTGACAACATTTAGTTATAGCTCCATCGCTGATCTCAACCTTTTGCAAATGACTATAGCACACAGATTAGAATTCTCAAGTCGTTTCCCGATAACGGCTTCGAATAGTGGATATTTTTCAAATTCTGAGCTCACTTTGTTGCTAACTGTACCGACTAAGTCTGCTCTTCCCTGACTCCCTTAAAAGTCCCTCTGAAATCTTGTTCCAATTGACCTCCTTATAACACCTCGACACGCACTGCGTAGAACATACCGTTCATTGTTTTACTCAGACCTTTCCTGTGGGAACATGTTTGCCTCGAAGGCCCTACTGAGTAACGGTTGTGCATATTTACTTATTAGAATATGTTACCTTGCACCGGTTATTGTTCTGTTGTTTGTCTCGAGGTCTTTAACCAGCAAAGGTTCTACACGCTACAATACATGTTTTAGATTAAAATCGACGAAGGGCCGTGTTATTACCAGAACCTCAAAATGTGCGCTGCTGGTCGGACTGAATATTATGTGGGCCGTAACATTCTCAACACTGATTTTGACTTATTAAAACAGAATGGAAAAATGTACTCCAGTTAAAGAAACACACTCCAAAGGCGTCTACTTCTTGGTGTTTTAATATTCATTTACAAAAACAAAAACAAACTACGTGGTTTTAGTCCGCAAGCTAACCATACCGACCGAGCGACCACCGCTTGTCGACGAGGCTAGTGCTAACATTAGCTGATAGAGGGTGTCGCGTGGTCAGAGCAACGAATCCCCAAGGCCGTTGATTTCGGTTTTCTAGATCGGAGGCCATATTTCCTTGAAATAGCTCCTCAATTATCAATATTCATTCATATTTGATATAAAGTTGTTGTAGCATTTCTTCGCATCAAGGAAATAATACGGACCAAGTGTTTTACAGCGAGTTATAAAGGAAAACATTCGGACCTGAGAGAGAGGAAGGAGCAGGAGGCTGAAGAAATTTAATAATTAGGAGCTTCATAGTTTTCACTCCTCGACAATTATTGATAGGATAGCAAAATCAAGGATAATGAGGTTGGCGGGGCATGTGGGTCACATGCGATGAAAAAAGAACTCGTACAAAATTTTGACACAAAAATCCAAAAATACTAGGAGTAAGTGGGCGTGGTATTACGTAAATGTGGTTCTTTTTAATGTGTGTGGACTGTTTTCGTCTAGCTCATGATAGGACTAAATGGTGGACTCTTGTGAACACGGTTATGAACTTTCAGGTTCCCTAAGATGCTGAGAATTATCATCACCACTACAGTATATATTAAATGGAGATATAGCCGATTCACAACGGAGAAACTGCATTCAACTATGTTAAATTTCATTTTTGGTAAAGCTCGTTGCCAATGTAGGTAGATGTATATTTCGTAAAACATAAGCAGTAGAATATGGAAATGCCAGTTGGTTTCTACAAAATTTGTAGCTCTTAAACAAACTCGTGTATATTATGCTTCTTCTTTTAAAACGAGCCCTTTATGACAGAGCTTACAAAATTCTCTTTCGTCTTCAAATATGGGGGTTAGTGTTGGGTAATTGCGAACAAAAATTAATTTGACAAATTTTTGCTTACAAAGGTTCATAGATATATATTTGTAAAGTGCTTTAGGAGAAACAACATTCTTGCGGGCGGAGGACAGACAGAGAGTAATATATATGACATCCCTATTATATGTTCATTTCACACATTTCACAACATCTACATTTTTTTTTTTTTGTATTTTTAAGATGCCCAGTATTTTTCATGCCGGTGTACTCTGAGGTAACTATTTCGGATCTCCGCTGTACTACCGGCACCAGCGGTTGAGATTATCCGGGATTTCCACCCACAATCACCAGATAATGCCAAAATATTGTGACATGTTGCGCAACGGAGAAACCCCCCCCCCATCAGCAGTGACGCGGCGGGTGAGTCAGAGCTCCCCCCAACACGTGACAATATATTGCAATAGGTCAAGACCGCCTCCTTTCAAATCTCTATTTTCTCTCACTCTCCGTAATTATCCTTCCTCCTCATATAAGTTACAGAACTGTTAATCGTTACAGGCGGCAACAACCATTTAGTCTGCAAAAGCAATGGCTGAATTATAATTAATCTACACCATAGTGAAAACTCCATGTTGGAATTAGGCAGTATACTAATTCCAGCTCTGTATGGAACCCAAAAATTCTTTTCGGTATTCAAAGGAACCTACCACTGGATTCTGTCCTGGATCATGTGAGTTCTGTCCATGACTTCACTCACACAATATTTCCTTGAGCATCTCATGGTTCTCACATTTGTTGTCTATCTTAATTTCCCAAAATTCATCTCCACAGAGGGAGCCATATATTCGAAAGTGGTTCCTTTTCCCAGTGTTAGTAAATAAGAACCGTGCTTCCCTCTTTGGAATTTCCGAAAGATGTCCAAGAAATAATTTCAACATATATTATAGTGTCACGAAACACAATGTGTAAAATAATAAAGCTATTTTATTACGAAGATCTCTTTGACGATCTGCTTTCCCAATTGGTCTCTTGCTTTCTGATTTTCCGTCCATAATTTCGAATGCATTTATCAATAACCGTGCGTTCTACATATCTCACCCAACCTCTTTATCCTTGATTTAATCAGAATAATTATAACATTGGGGAGCATAAAGTACTAAGCACCCCACTACGTAATTCTCTCCACTCTCCTTTTCTTCCTCTCTCATACGGCCAAGTTTTCTCTTCAGAACTTCGGCCTCAACACGCTCAACCTACGGCTTCCCTTTCAGGGTTAGGGATCAAGATTCACGCCCATATAAAGCAAGACTTATAAACGTATTTCTGCCCCCATGAATATTATCTTAATTTGAATTCATATCTCCTTCGTGTATTACTAACATTTCCTTGGTCTCAGAAACAAGTCAAATATTTATTTGCCATAGGCATATTAGGACCGCCTCTGTGATCTAGTGCTCAGAGTTCCTGACTACAGGTCCAGAGGTCCCGCGCTCGACTTCCGCCGCTACTAGATTTTCTGAGAAGTAGTGCGACTGGACCACTCGGTCTCGTGAGGATAATTGAGGAGCTACTTGAATGGAAAAGTAGCGGCTTCGGTCTAGAGAACCGAAATTAATGGCCGTGGAGATTCGTTGCCCTGACCACGCGACACCCTCTTTCCGCTAAAGTTGGCACTAACTTCGTCGGCAAGAGGCGGTCGCTCGGTTGGTATAGTTCGCTTGCGGACTAAAGCCACGGAGTTTAAGTTTTTTAATACTCATGTTAAGAACACATGCCTAACTAATGGCGAAATAAGAACAGCCATCTTGTATCTGTCACTGGACAAGAAGAAGCAAGAGTATAAGTACCGTGAATGGATTATACTCGTAATAAGTGAGGGGAAACTGTTGTTACGTAGCGAAGGTTTGTCAGATTACGTTCTGTAACTTCAGATATATATCTCATCACTGCCACGGGGCGTTCGTTCACCTGTCATCCCTAATGGGTAGGTACTTTTGACCTTGGCCGAAAAAGATGAAGGGTGCCGAGGGAGATGCAGTTCATCCCATCCCATTTCAGTCGGTTACAGTAAGACTGGTGGTACCTGGATTGCACAAAAATATGTCATTCTCAGAAGTGCAGTCTCAAGTCTGAAAGCCTCCATGCCCTGTCTCAGAGACATGATTGTTCCAGCCGAAATTTTCATACGAATCTCTTCTTTTATATGCTAGTGTACTGCTATTAATGTAGATTGAATTTTGCTCCAATTAACGTCTCTCTAGGCCGCGACACAGCGTCGCTGGCTTACCACCGCTGCGGCGCGGGTTCGATCACGGGTCTGGTGAAGTGGGATTTGCGGAGGACAAAGTGGCGCTGGGGCAGGTTTTCTCCGAGTACTTCGGTTTCCCCTGCCAATCTTCATTCCACCAATTGCTTCACAATCACCCTCACCTATCATCTGGAGCTGGTACAAAAGGCCAGAAGTGGCCGCAGTCCATGAGACTTAGTCCCACCCCACTAGCAATAAGAAAAAACGTCTCTCTAAATTTTAGAGACTCTCATCTGTCATTTGAAATGTAAATTACATTTAAATTTAAAATGTCATGGATTTATTTTCAGTGAGCTTTGCGGCAATATTTAACCTCTAACAAACGTGAAGCTGAAGCCGGGTTGTGACTAGGG